>NC_140169.1:122370729-122415729 GCF_963971535.1 Notolepis coatsorum
ACAAAAAGGAAGAGTAAGTTAGCTGTTCCGAACTGTGGCAAAATAAATGCAGAAATCGGGAATGACACAGCCTCCCCCCGTGGGAGCTAATAGTAGGCGTAGGGGATGATGACGTTGAAGAAGATGATTTCCAAGGATGGTCTGTTTTGTGTTTTGTGTAAGAGAGCTAGGGGCTTAATGCTGAACACTAACGACTGGGTGACAGCGTTCCGCTCTGATCATCATGGGATCTGGGATTGAATCACACTCGGCAACTTACATGTCGTTTCATCATGTGAAAGAGAGAGAGAGAGAGAGAGAGAGAGAGAGAGAGAGAGAGAGAGAGAGGAGAGGGGGGGGGGGGGGGGGGGGGGGGGGGGGGAGAGAGGGAGAGCAGCTCAGAGACATCATCACAGACTCTGTCACGGTTCCCGAGACGGCTGCCTCTTCTCCAGTGGAGGGCTCCCTCTTGAAGCCTCCCTCATCTCTCACTCGCTCATATTTACGACAGGCTGATTTCCATGAATCCCTCCCTTTGTTTCTGTCTCAGAGCGAGTAATGCGACGTGGAGAGGAGCGCTGTGAGTGTAGCCTCCCGCCGTCCAAGGCAAACCAAGTGTCCTCTGTTTCCTCCCCCTCGCTCGCTCGGCCGGGGAGGGCAGCGTTTTGCTAAAAGGAGACAGGACATGATTGTTCTCTTTCCCATGATCTGATTCCTAACAAAGCTTTGATTAACACCCCCCCCCCCAATGACATTAGATAGATGATGTCACTAACCCGACGACGCCCCGGCCACTACGGAGCAACGAGGTCATCAAGGAGGAGAGTAGATCAAGGCCCATCTCAGTTGCCCTTTGTTGCACATAGGTGGCAGCCTTTGGTAATAGCTGCTGGGAGAGGATCTCCATGACCGGCTAGTGCCAGACCCACTAGTGTCACTGGGGTGTGTGTGCTAAGCTAACAGACCTGACAGACCGAGGAAGAGGTGGAGAGCCGTCTCCTTCCTCCCTCCTTTTAGAGAACAGGCCATCGATTATGGCAAATATCCTAATCATGATAATTTTTATTGATATTGAAATCACGATCATTAAACAGGGTTACTATGACTGATTTGAGAGCATCAGACAACGACTGCATTTGTTTTTACAACACAAGACGAAAGCAACACGGCATGCGGCACAATAATCATTTTATCCCGAATATCCTGTTTTCATGATCGTGGGAAGCCAAAATAATAAATTGAAATGCGATTAATCGCCCTGCTGCCCTATCATATAGAGTGGCACAGTGGTACAGACACACACACACACACACACACACACACACACACACACACACACACACACGCACACACTTAAAGATGTGTCAGTCCTTCTGAGTCACCGTCCGTAAAGCATGGGGTGACGGGAGACCTTAAAAATTTACTGACGACATACAGTAGATGAAAAGACATTCTTCAATGATCCTGCCGAGACAGCGTGAGAGAGCTACGCTCTGCCCACTTAAGCCTAGAGGAGGGACACCATTAGGGGACTGTATTACTACTGTATATACTGTGTAAACAGTATACATTTTATCTCTATCGTTGTTTCCCATCCAGCGGTGCAGAAGAATGGGATTTAGTCATGTCCACATCCCCTTTGTGAGAGAATGTTATTCATAATACTTTGCTTTACATTCAATACATTTTTTAGACTAAATGGATATAGCTCTTTGCGACGCTTTCTTCCAACAGCTGTGGACAAAAGAGGGGGAGGCTTGGCACGCAACACGCTAACGAGAGGTACCTCTCCCCCCCCCCCCCCCCGGGCACGTGAAAGGAACAGGCATCTATTGAGAAATGTCACTTTTCCACGCTCCCCGCTCACACCTGAAACCCACGGCGGCTCATGCATAATGCATGCATCAGGAAGACTGAATGAAAAGGTTCTCCGGCTTTTGAAGCTCGGGAAGCCGTTCCCTGGAGTCATTCTCTGAATTAAGGAGAAGGAGAAAAAAAGCCTGTAATGCTCATTTTACACACAAGACAAGAGATGGATTGATCTTCCAAAACAGATTTCCCGACGACGCCTCCGTTTCTACAGACAAACGGCGACAAAGTAGCTCGACAGGCGTTACTTTATTAATGCATACTATATTAATGCATACTATATTAATGCATACTATATTAATGCATACTATAGCCCCGACTAGGTGCCGCCACTCCTAGGCACCTGTGGTGTGCGGTGCCCCAGTTTCTTTTAGGAGTGTGTGTGACATCAATACGTCAACAGAGGACTTTCATCATATCTGTCGTGGCTCGGTTTAGGAGACGAGAGAGAAGCTGCAGCGGAAGCTGAACCTGGATCAGCTGAAGGCTGACATGGTGTTAATCTCACACAGCAAAGTGCTACCTGCTACTGACACATGGGGGTGGTGGCAGGCGCTAATTGTCTCAATAACGCCGTTTCTTTGCACCTTTCGCTCAGTCTCTTTCTCAGAACCCGATCCGGTCTCAGTAGAAGGAAAAGGAAGGAACACGTTTTGAGGTGACATCCTCTCGGAGGCAGAGACACCTTCACCGTGGAGGGGAAGAAGCTGCAGCTGAAAATGAATTACTAGAAAAAGTGAACAAAAGCCTACGTGTTTGACGAACCTCATAGACGAGGAGCAGAATGGAGAGATGGAGCTGGACGGTGTGTGATGGGACTGCGTCATTCGTGGCCGACGAGAGTTTGTATTTTGTTTGGGTGTTAGTTATTTCTTTAGTCGTTGTTTTTTTCCTGCTTTTTTAGCTGTGACCAGCAGCTCTATAGGTCACTCTGTTGGTTTGTCAAACAGAGTGGGGTGGGGGGGGGGGGGTAACTGTACATTGGATTATCGACAAAACCTTACTTGGTCCCAAGAAGAGGGTCTCGTGTATTATTGGGTTAGGACATTTACTGTACTGGAGGGGGTTGGGTTAGGACATTTACAGGGGCCAGTTTCAAATTGCAGTCTCCCATAGGTGCTCCTTGAGAGTGGTTTTAAAAGTGGGTAGTGATTCACATTCCTTTACAGCTGTGGGTAGGGCGTTCCACATTGATGTGGCATAATTTATAAATGTGTTTAGTCCCTTGTTTGAGCCGAATCTGGGTTTAGGGCTGGGCGATATGTAAAAAAATCATATCGCGATAACGATATGATAATGTTATCATATTTCTCGATATCGATAATTATCGAATTGTTATAAGCATATGTGGCTCCAGGGGAGTTGAACAGTTCTGGCTCTGCTAGTTTATTTTCGATCTTTTGGCGCTTTTTTGGTGGACAAACCACTGCACATGTGTACCGTGACTCGTGACTGGAGTCTAGTTCTACTAGCACACATAGCCTACTGTGTACAGACGGTTTCAAACTGTATTTTAAATTAGAAAGCAAACAAAATAAATGGACAAGAGAAAAATAAATCTCAATTTGGTCAGTATTGTCATTTGGACAAGCAAAGCCATTACTTTAAGTTGCAGGCAAGAAAGACAAGTCTGTCCACTGTCTCTGGTTTTAAAACTGCCCTGTTGCAGGTCAAAACAAAATAAATAAAAGAAAAATAAGAAAAAAAAAGATTTTTCGATTTTTTTTTATTTCGATATTCGATATCGATTATTAAAATATATCGCGATATTTATCATTATCGTTATATCGCCCAGCCTTAGTTTAACATGATTTGTGGAGCTCCCTCTGGTGTTGTGGTCGTGGTATTCACTGACCTTTGGGAAGTATTTTGACATGTACATGGGTACCTTAGTCGTGTAGTGTATCTTGTAGACCAGGCCCATTGCAAGTTGCTGTACTACTACTCTGTCATCTACTCTAAGGCTGCGGTTACACTAGGGCCATTTCATTTCGTTTCGCTTTTCAGAACGCTGCGTATTGGCAGGCAAGTTAGAGTTAAGTTAGACGTCGTTTTGTCTCGTCTACTATATACATGTAGTACAATGCCAAAGCAGTAGGTGGCGATGTAGTTCAAACATGAAAGCCATTTTCAACCAATCAGAAAGGTTGAACGAGTCACTCCACATCCTGCTCAAAATCTCAGAAAGAAATAAAGTGCAATAAACAAAAACGGATACATTCACTGTGTGTTCTGCCTCATTTGTTGATGATTTGTTGATGAAACAAAACTAACATCAACATAAAATTGACCACCAAGAGCGGAGTTTAGTCTCACAAAAAGATCGCCGATTTTGTTAACTTACGTGCTAACGTGATTGGGATATGCCATTATAACAGTATAGCATTGTGGCTAGCAGCGTAGTAACGTTAATGCTAGCAGAATAAATGGATGTAAACGTTATTTAACAGATTGCAGAATGGGTACAATCAGGGAGCGAAATTAACTTTTTGACTCACCGGCCAGTGGCGGGTAGATGGGAAGAGTCTACCCGCCAAGCATATTTCTTACCTGCCAAATTTTTTTTTATTAAAAAAAAATATATATATATATTTTTTATTAAGAAAAAAAATTTAAATAAAATATATATTATATAATCATACTTGTAGTTGTATTATCTGCGAGACATCGCCACCACGCAATAAGTCAAAATGCTTGCTATCTGCAAACAGCTCCACTGTCTGTGTGTATACTTGAGTAGCCTCCAGCTCCAGCAAGGATTCTCCGGCCCTGCAGCTAGACCCTATATTCAGCTAGACCCTACATTCAGCATGCAAGGATTCTCCGGCGATGCAGCTGGACCTATTTATAACGTTACCGTTCTTTTGTCAAATCACATTCAACATGCCCTCAGCTAGAATACGCATTCAATCAATGTTATAAGACATTGATATCAGGAGCTATCTGTAGCTACTGCTAGCCCGGTAGATAACGTTAAGACAATTTAGTTTACTGGGACAGATGGATCAACGTGAGCTAGCTAAGCTAGCTAACGAGGGACCGGAGGTATTATGCACTCGAGTAGACTATTGCTGGAGCATTTGTTGATATCAGCAGCTATCAGTAGCTCGTCAGTCACGTCACTCTACTGTGATTGGACCTAGTGCGATGTGGGACTTGTAGTTTTTTAACGATCTCGCGGCGGAGAAAAAAAAGACGAGCGGCTATAATCTGTACTCGCACAAGAGTATCGTTATGAAGTTATGAACTACACGTCTACACGCCACACGGTGGGCAGCCCTCTAAAGGTAAAAACAGCCCGCCCCTGGCGGGCGGCGGGCTTTAGTTTCGGTCCCTGGGTACAATACAATACGGCTCAATACAAACAATTGTTAAGGGGATGCAGACTGTTGTAGTTTGGAGTACTGGGTTCCTTATAACAATAACTTGACAACACGTTGGTAGCTGCAGCTACTTGGGACAGCTCTGCTGTAAACACTGGAAATAACCGTGCGGGTCTCTACTGTGCATGGGCATTGGGCAGAATGGCTCCGTATCCGGCTCGCGCAAATTACATGGCACCATTGTCGGCGAGTTTCGGCGAGTTTCCAAAACGAAAACACCCTTTGAGCGTTGCCACTAGGAAAACGCATTTTCCTGCCAAAACTGCGTTTCTTTTTAACTTGGACATGCAAACGTAATCATTCAAAAATAGAACGTTGCTGTTTTACCCCAGTGTAACCATGGCCTAAGCCATCCTAGGTTGTCAAAGTGGGCAGGGGTGAGGTGGGTTCTAGGAGTAAGGTCACGCAGTAGTCTGACCAGTTTGTTTTGTGATGTTTGTAATTTAGTTTTTAGCGCCTTTGAGGTGCTTTGGTACCATGAGGTGCAAGCATAGTCGTAGTACCCTTGAATGAGTGGTCCTGCCAGAGTCTTCAGGTGTGTGTGCGTGTGTGTGTGTGTGTGTGTGTGTGTGTGTGTGTGTGTGTGTGTGTGTGTGTGAGAGTGTGAGTGTGAGTGTGAGTGTGAGTGTGTGTGTGTGTGTGTGTGTGTGTGTGTGTGTGTGTGTGTGTGTGTGTGTGCGTGTGTGAAGGTGTGAAGGTGTGTGTTTGTGTTCATGCCAATTGGTTAAACGGGGGCGTGGCAATGAGAGAGTTATACTTTGCTTTGGAACTAAAGTATATATATATTTATATATATATATATTTGGTATTTCCCAGACCCGAGTGCTTCCCAGGTCCTTCTGTGTGATTGTATTCATCTTCAGGACAGCGGGGAAAATCATCAAATCAATCAATTGATTAGTCAACAGATTCCTATCAGTGAACTAAGTATATGCTTGAGTGCAGGACAGCCCTGGTGTGTGTGTGTGTCTGTGGGGGGGTGGGATACATACCTCCTCCGGGAGGCTGACGACCAGCCCATTCTCCGCTTGGCCCACCAGCGCCTGGAGGAAGTACTCGCTGCATGCAGCCAGGACGGCCCGGTGCCCGCGGAACTCCTTGCCCTCCACCAGGACGGTCACATCGCACAGGACGTCCTGCTTCCGCTGGTCGTTCAGGCACAGGAGGATATTGGTACAATGAACCGTCGACTCATACACGTACATGGGGGCTTCAGGCTTCTCATCCACGGACATTCCGCTCACGCCCTGGAAATAGAAGCACAACAGAGGGGGGTCAGCTTACAGCGGAGCCCCAGCCGAGCACATACCGCAGGGCTGACATCAGCCCCGGGCCTAGCCCCAGCTCCAGCTCCAGCTCCAGCCAGGCCCATGATTCAACACATACACCCTAACTGGCTGCCTCCTCTCTGCCCCCCCCCCCCCACTGTATTAGCCAGTGATGCTATTTACACTCGCACAGTCGCACTACATACACACAGACAGACAGACAGACAGACAGACAGACAGACAGACAGACAGACAGACAGACAGACAGACAGACAGACAGACAGACAGACAGACAGACAGACAGACAGACAGACAGACGCACGCACACACACACTCAGTTCTCAAGCATTTTTCACAACCCGCACACATCTCTTCTTGCAAACAAATATACATTATCATACGCCACAAACAACATCACAACAAAAAGCACATGAAAACTACAGTACATCTCACTGAAACACTGTCTGATCTGCAGCACCATAAAGTATAGCCTCAGGAACTGTCTAAACTGTACATCTCACTGAAACACTGTCTGATCTGCAGCACCATAAACAAAGTATAGATGGGAACTGTCTAAACGGGGTTCTTTCAGACATGAAGAGAGCGTCTGAATGCATGTGTTTGTAATCTAACATGTATCTTGGTGTAAAGGTACTGCAAATGGCCCAGACGCACTCACTGGGAGTAGCAGCTCAAAGGGTATGTGTTGGTCATGGCATACGAGCCATGCCACCCTCATGCAGTAACTCATTCGAGTAATGAATACATTATTTCAGAATATTGATTCAATCTTTAAGTGTAAGAGTAATGCCTGTAGGACAACAACGACACCACCGCCATGTAGTAATAGTAATAGTATTGAATTCACTGAATAGATTTCTATTCAATGTATAACACCATTGTAGGAACATTCGCAGAATCCTAGCTCCTGCCTGTCTTAGTTCTATGGCAACTTGAGTTTTGACATGTTGTTCTTAGTAGATCAGAGCTGCATGACTCCATAATTCCATCAAAGAAACTGGAAAAACAACGGCACATTTCCACAATCGCCCTGCCAAACTTTCCAGTCCGCTCTCCCTGAAATGACAGACATAGAGCCATCTTTCCTCCGAGCAGAGCACCCGTTTAGAGAGGCTCTGCGATGAGGCCGCTGCACTAGACATCTACTAGGAGTGTTTAGAGAGGCTCTGCGACGAGGCCGCTGCACTAGACATCTACTAGGAGTGTTTAGAGAGGCTCTGCGATGAGGCCGCTGCACTAGACATCTACTAGGAGTGTTTAGAGAGGCTCTGCGATGAGGCCGCTGCACTAGACATCTACTAGGAGTGTTTAGAGAGGCTCTGCGCCGAGGCCGCTGCACTAGACATCTACTAGGAGTGTTTAGAGAGGCTCTGCGATGAGGCCGCTGCACTAGACATCTACTAGGAGTGTTTAGAGAGGCTCTGCGACGAGGTCGCTGCACTAGACATCTACTAGGAGTGTTTAGACTAGAGAGGCTCTGCGATGAGGCCGCTGCACTAGACATCTACTAGGAGTGTTTAGAGAGGCTCTGCGATGAGGTCGCTGCACTAGACATCTACTAGGAGTGTTTAGAGAGGCTCTGCGATGAGGCCGCTGCACTAGACATCTACTAGGAGTGTTTAGAGAGGCTCTGCGATGAGGCCGCTGCACTAGACATCTACTAGGAGTGTTTAGAGAGGCTCTGCGACGAGGTCGCTGCACTAGACATCTACTAGGAGTGTTTAGAGAGGCTCTGCGACGAGGTCGCTGCACTAGACATCTACTAGGAGTGTTTAGACTAGAGAGTAGAGCCATATGAAATCCGTTTTATTTTTTTCCAAATTCCATTTTATTTTTTTCCAAATTCCGTTTTTTCCGTTTTAATATTTCAGAATTCTGTATTTTGCTTTGTACGCTCATTTTACCATCAGAAATAGTGTCTAATAAGTGGGAATGAATAAATGTCCACAATTTAATAAGATATAACAGTCCATTTAATAGGGCCGTCTTAAATACTTTGAAGCTTCGAAGCTTCGTTCGATGGGCATGGGATTCGAATATGAAAATAAAATTTGATTATTTAAAAAAATATATATATTTTGCAAAATCAACTCTGCCTCTCTTTGTTAACTACAACAAGCAATGCTGTTTGTTATTTAAGATGAGGTCGGACTCGGCACTGACAGATTTGTGTTCATTGTGCTGCTTTTATAAAGCCTCAAATGACGGCTTACAATATTTCATGAAAGCAAAGTGTTTTGTTTGTCTAAGATTTTAAAAGGTTTAAACTTTACAGCACTGACAAAGTTGAACAAAGTGCTGTACAAGTCCCACAACATAAAAAAAAAAAAGTAAAAAAAAGAAAAAAGAAAAAAGAAAATTATTTTTTTATTTTATTTTTTTATAGTGGATTCCATTTTTATTGCTCAATTCCGCGATTCCGTCCGCGATTCCGTGATCGCGGATTCCATATGGCTCTACTAGAGAGGCTCTGCGATGAGGTCGCTGGCTTCACTCCTTCTACTTCCTCCTGTGTAAATACAGTGATGATCGGTATCATCAGATAGAACAGCGTGGTGCTTTCAATGGCTTTCTGACTCCAGCACTTTAGATATCCTTCCCTGTGCAATAAACCTGCTAAATTAGCTCATGTAATCTAGCACTTTAGATGTTGCTTTGTTGTGTTGTTGTGTTCTGCATATTGTATGTATTGTCCAGGAGAATTTATTTTTGTACTTTTATCTCAAGTCAAGTCAAGAGTTTTATTTGTCACGGCATACAAGTATACAATGAAATGCGGGTGGTCTTGCCCGCAACGATGTGCAATAACATATAATAGAATCCAATAGAACAACATTGTGCAATAAACAAGTAACATTGTGCAATAACAAGTAACAAAGTAGGGCATATCGGTATATGTACATAAGTTATTTACAGAGCATGGAGGACATGCTAGGTCCTTTGGTAGTGCAATACACTGTTAGCTAGGCACTGGGTCTTTCTGTATGCTAATTTATACAATCTCCGGTTATACTATACTATTTTTAAAGTGACCTTTCCTTAGTGGCCATAAGTGTGGGCGTGTGCAGCATGAGTGTGTGCTTGCTCATGTTAAAGTGGCTGCTAGTGTGTGAGCGTGTACAGTGTGTGTGTGTGTCGTGTGTGTGCTCATGTGTGCTTGTGTGTGGATAGTTCAGTGTTCAGTGCTCTGATGGCCTGGGGGAAGAAGCTGAGCCGAAGTCTCTCTGTCCTAGTAGCTGGTGTTCACAGGCGTCTGCCTGACCTCAGCAGCATGAACAGGCTGTTGTTGGGGTGGTGTGGGTCTTTCATTATTCTGCAGGCTCTGGATTTGCACCTCTTGTTGTATAGAACCTGCAGGGGTGGTAGTGCAATACCCGTGGTACGCTCGGCTGAGCGCACCACTCTCTGTAGGGCCTTCTTGTCCTGTGCCGTGCTGTTTCCATACCAGGCAGTGATGTTTCCAGTCAAGATGCTCTCTACAGCTCCAGAGTAGAAGGACTGGAGTATCTTCCCAGATACTCTGAACTTCCTTAACTGTCTCAGGTGGTAGACTGCAAGGCAAGTGTGCCCCGACTGCAAGGCAAGTCTCCCATCTGGGATACTAAAGTGACTGAAATGACTCTTTTGGATTGGCTTTGTTCCAGGTTGGATAATCGGAGCCAAAAGATCCTATATCCTCACATAACGCCGACACACACACACACACACACACACACACACACACCCCCCCCTCTCTCAGGGGGAATCACTACTACTCCCAAGTGTGAAGGTGGAAACTGGAGACTACTTTCTTCACGCAAATGGAAAATGTCTCGTGAAAATGGGATCTCACCAGAGTACATGGAAATGGACATGGGTGGAATGGGAACGCTGGTGTGGAGGAGAATCCCGAGCACCCGTTGTGATCAATGGAACGTCAAGATTAGTGGTCATCAAGAGAAGAGACTGTCGTTAAAGGGTTCGGCCTCCTCTCTCTCTCTCGCCCCCAGAGTCGTGACACATAATGCACGGACATTTCCTTGACATAATGACCACCAACTGTCGGTTGGTTGCAAAACTACAATTTAGATTCTATTGGCCTTACGTGTGAAGAATACATCTGAGTTAAGAGCGACAGGAGGGGCCTCACCAGATCACCCATCGCTGCACAGATCTGGCCTCAGCTGCATTCAGAGGTCAAAGGTTAGTCATTACAGGAATCCAAAATCCATGGGAAGAGAATAATCTTCTGAGAAAATTCTTTTTTGATCAACTTTTTCTCCCCATTTTTCTATTTTTCTCCCGTCCCCAATTTCGTATTGTCCAATTCTATCCTCCCCTGTCTCGAACGTTGTTAGGCCATGCCTCCCACAGGCCGGCTGCAATGTGGACGAAGCCTTGCATCACGTGTCCTCTCCGGTACTCGAGGAGGCAGCCGTCGCATCTTTTCACCTGCACAGCGCAATCTCTCAGCGGCGAGGGTCTGCGTGGGAGGGACACGCCGCCCTCGTCGCTTCCTGATTCTACTGCGCAGGCGCACCAATCAACCTGTAGGAGTCGCTGTCCACAGTGTCCGATCCCCACCCACCAGCTTCCCACCCCCTAATACTGCCAATTGTATTAGTATGAACGACCAGCCAAGCTGGTAGCAACGCCGAGAGCTGGGCTCAAACTCAGCATCTCCTGCGTTGGTGGCGAGCGCCTTGCCCACTGCGCCACCTAGCCGCTTCTGAGAAAATATTGACACACCAGGTTTTTCCACATATTCAGGCTACAAACAGAAAATATTACTTTGGTCTCATCAAGGGTTTTGAAAATTGTCCAACAAAAATATCAAGTAATATTTCTCTATATTCTCTCTGGCCTAATATGTGCAAAACAATGACTAATTAAAAAAATAAATACAAATTAATTCCTTTCCTGTTTAATCATCGCATTGCCTCAACGTACTTCCTATAGGTGCAGCCATGCAGAGGGGTGTGGTTAACTCTATGATCTATACAGTATCTATACAGGGGTGTGGTTAACTCATATGATCTATATAGTATAGAAGATATATATATATATATATAGATTTAGATACTGTATAGATCATATAGTTAACCACACCTCTGTATATAGATACTGTATAGATCATAGAGTAGAGTTAACCACACCTCTGTATTAGGGTTGCACGGTATACCGGTATTAGAGTGTTCGAAATGATACTATACTGCGTTTGGAAAAAAACTTTTTTTTATATAGATACTGTATAGAGATCATATAGTTAACCACACATCTGTATATAGATACTGTATAGATCATAGAGTTAACCACACCCCTGTATATAGATACTGTATATAACTCTGTATACAGTATCTATACAGGGGTGTGGTTAACTCTATGGTCTATATTAGGGCTGTCCCCGACTAAGGATTTGGATGGTCGACTAGGATTGGCCAAAATTTGCCGTTAGTCGACTATTGGTCGACTTAAATAAAAAAAAAATTTTTAAATAAAAAAAGTATAATTTTTTTTTTTTTTTTTTTTTTTCATTCCATTTGGGCTGTGGGGGGGGGGGTGCTTAATGTCTGAAGGAGTCGACTGAAGGCTTCTTGTCCTCTCCAAAAGCATGCAATTGGTCCACTGATATTTGTCTAGTAGTGTGTTCATTAGATGGGTGAAATCCTCTTTCAGTGCCTCTGTGCCTGTTTTCGTAGGCAGTTAGCGTGCCATTAGCGTTAGCCACGCTTCTATGCCTCTTTTCTTTTGAAAAAAATTATAAAAAATATATATATACCGTACTTTTCGGACTATAAGCCGCGGCTTTTCCCCCCATTTTTCGACCCTGCGGCTTATATAATGGTGCGGCTTATATGTGACTCGACGTGACCAAACCCGAAAATGTTAAAATCTAAATATAGCTGTTTTGACTGCATTGAAATGTTATTTATCTGTTCCCTTATTTGCTAAACTTAATACAACTTGTAAATGAGTTAATTCTTGTTATTTGTCCGACAGTATTGTGTCCCAATGCTAATTACATATGGTAATTAAACATTAAAACACCTGCGGCTTATAGTCAGGTGCGGCTTATAGTGCGAAAAATACGGTGTATATATATATATATATATATATATATATATATTTTTTTTTATATTCGACTAAGAGGTTGGCCAGTCGACTACGGCCCCTTTCGACCGATTAGTCGACTAATCGATTAATAGGGGTCAGCCCTAGTCTATATACAGTAGGTCTGGGCGATATGACCAAAAACGTTATCGCGATAAAATTATAAAATTATTTTCATATAATTCGATATCGATAATTATCGTCGATATAATGTCTGTCAAGTTTAATTAACTTCTTATGCTGCTGCGAATGTCTCAAGTCGAGTTGATGTCGTCATCAGTCCGCGCACGTTAACAGTAGCCGACAAGCGGAGCATCTCATGACAATAAATATGACACTAAAACTCTTCCGCCACAATATATTGAAACGACGTCCACTGTATACCCCACCCACACTACTTAAACGTGGCCTCAGAATTCAAAACACACACATACTCGGCACGTAAATATATAAAACAACGCCGTGCAAGCTAATTAGCCTAGCTAGCCTGTTGTTTATAAGTGGTGTATTCCATGACAATGTGCTAAATATTACACTAAAATACTCTTCCGCCACAATATATTGAAACGACGTCCACTGTATACCCCACACTACTTAAACGTGGCCTCAGAATTCAAAACACACACATACTCGGCACGTAAATATATAAAACAACGCCGTGCAAGCTAATTAGCCTAGCAAGCCTTGTTGTTGAGTGAGTCCTAGTACCTCTGGGTCTCCTTCCGGATCTCGTTCGCTCTCGGCCATCTCCTTCACTGATTGGTTGTTAGCTGTTGTGCGTATGCACGTCACGTCATCACGTAACGTTGGTTGTTGTTAGTGGGTGTGCTGAGCCGAGGCTGAACGGAGCCAAGCTTGGAAATCGATATATCGAAACTTTGCGACCACGTTTCATGTTTATTTCGAGGAAATAATTTATCGCGATAGTTATCGTTATCGTTTTATCGCCCAGCCCTAATATACAATATCTATATACAGAGGTGTGGTTAACTATGATCTACAGTATCTGTATACAGGGGTGTGGTTAACTCTCTGATCTATACAGTATCTATATACAGAGGTGTGGTTAACTCTACTCTATGATCTATACAGTATCTATATAAAGAGGTGTGGTTAACTCTATGATCAATACAGTATCTATATACAGAAGTGTGGTTAACTCTATGATCTATACAGTTTCTATATACAGGGGCGTGGTTAACTCTACTCTGTGATCTATACAGTATCTAATCTATATACAGGGGTGTGGTTAACTCTATGATCTAGGGCGTGGTTAATTCTATGATCTATGGGCGTGGTTAGCTCTATGATTACGGGCATGGTTAACTCTATGATCTAGGGGCGTGGTTAACTCTATGATCTAGGGGTGTGGTTAACTCTATGATCTAGGGGAGTGGTTAAATCTATGATCTAGGGGCGTGGTTAACTCTATGATATAGGGGCATGGTTAACTCTATGATCTAGGGGCATGGTTAACTCTATGATCTAGGGGCATGGTTAACTCTATGATCTAGGGGCATGGTTAACTCTATGATATAGGGGCATGGTTAACTTTATGATCTAGGGGCATGGTTAACTCTATGATGTAGGGGTGTGGTTAACTCTATGATCTAGGGGCATGGTTAACTCTATGATCTATGGGTGTGGTTAACTCTATGATCTAGGGGCGTGGTTAGCTCTATGATGTACAGTAGTTATATACAGCAGTCTGGTGCAGAGGCTGAGTTGGAACCATGTCTGTCCAGACATCTCCAGCGGTCGTCTGAGTGGCCTGTCCAATTATTGTTTAGTTTGCTTATTTTCTACCAAACATTTCCCAGTTGGCCTCCTCGGATAATGACCTGTCTTCCAAGAATAATGTTTCCAGATGTGGTTGCAAGGTTCATAACAATCAAAACATGCTATTTCTACCCTGGAATGTGCATTCGCCTCGCACAGATTTCAGACGCCTTGTTGCAAGCAGGGGAGAAATTGCAAGGATGACACAAACACAGGCACACATCTGCACGTGCACACACACACACACACCACAAAATAGCAGGTTACAGTTGCATTCTGATTAGAACTGCTGATGGATGCAAACGTTTTTTTTTTTACATTTTATTCTAAGGGCATTTGTCTACTGCAGCTCTTTTTTTTTTTTTTTTTTGGCGCACTAACTGATGCAGCAAAGCGCCCGCGCTCCCATGCAGATCAAAAGCGCAAAGTGTTGATGATGAGACAGGGCTGGCTGCAGGACTCCCACCTCCCCCCCGGCGCCAGGTTGCTGCTCCGAGGAGGCTGATGAAGACTAACGTGGAGAGACCATGTCAGCTCCGCGGCTCTCTGTTGTTACGCTTGTGTAACGCCGCTGCGCGCCGCTGCACCCATCTGTGTAAATTAGCCCACGCGCTGCGGTGCCACACTATCTGTATAAAACACGACAGACCGCGGCGCGAGTCATATTACAGGACACACTGTCAGTGCTTTCACTCAGTACATACTATGACTGTATGGCCTCCGTGTCTGAAATGGATTCTCAATGAGAACTGTTGACCTGGATTACCTGAAGGTGACAGACTACATACGGTAATGGCCTCTCCTTGGTCTTTCCTGGCTCTCTAACCCACGGCTTTTGGCAGCGCGCGCCCCCGCTGAGAGGCCCGTGGCTATATTCACCGAGACGCCTCTGTGTGTTTACGAGGACACACAGTGGGGACCGCACAGGAAACACACGGTAACATCGGCCAGATGCTCCACAAAGACCACCGCGGTAAACAGCCACTCTGCGACTGCACTGTGGACACGGCACCGGTCTGGTTAAGTCACCCTCCACCCTCGGCCGTATGATGAGCTCCAGGCTGCAGGGCGCTAAAGGAGAGGGGGGGGCATGGGGTGGAGGACGGGGTGCATGGTGTGACAGGCAGTGTCATGATGGGCTCTGTGATGTGTGTCCTATCTCCCTGGGTCTCTCAGGAGGAGTGACGTGCAGGGAGGGACCGTGGGGAGGAGGAGGAGGAGGAGGAGGAGGAGGAGGAGGAGGAGGAGGAGGAGGAGGAGGAGGATGGAAACAGAACAGGAGGGGGGGGTTGGTCTCTTGGGCGCTGAACAAAGCCAGGAGCGCCGACAGCAGAGAGGTCACATGACTCATGTTAGAGACAGGGCATCATCTAGCTGCTGAGCCCCCCCCTGGTCCTACACACACACACACACACACACACACACACACACACACGCAAAACACACACACACACACACACGCACACGCAAACACACACACACGCAAAACACACACGCAAAACACACACACACACACACACACACACACACACACACACACACACACACACACACACACACACACACCCACTTACTGGGTGCCATGACGACGCACTCATTAGGGATACCGCTCTACTGTAGATCTCTCTCTGCAATATAAATGATCTGCAACAGCACATTGGTGGGCAAAACAAAAGAGTGCTAATAAATGAATAATTCCAGACTGTTTTGACATCTCTGCCGCATGCCCAAGATGAAAGCCATGTAAAGTCCAGTTGTGCTTTCAAGTCATCTGCAACTACCCAACATGTTCATGAATATTTCCTACATAACATGGTCCTCTTTGAGCTGAGACTGAGTCTGAGCACACTGGAAAACATTTCCTTCAGCTATTCTGACGCAGAATTTGATTCAACGCTTCATTACGCTCAAGCTCCAATGGGCATTAATCATGGGACTCATGTGACAAATCCTGTTGTTCCACTGAGTCACTGGCGAGAGCTCTCTTCTAGAGACGGTACGAGCGAGAGCTCTCTTCTAGAGACGGTACGAGCGAGAGCTCTCTTCTAGAGACGGTACGAGCGAGAGCTCTCTTCTAGAGACGGTACAAGCGAGAGCTCTCTTTTAGAGATGGTATGAGTGAGCAGGCTTTTCTTACCCAGGCACTTATATAAGCCATCCTTGTATGCCTGCACATATCAGATAGTATTATTCTTACTGAAGGATTTGAGTGAAACAGTTAATGAAGTGTTCTATACAGCACTACTACAGCTGATAATAAGCATATCCTATTGCAGATGAAGGTGGAAATCATCAACAGGGATTGTGAAATGTCTTCTTGTGATGCCAAAAAAAGAAAGAGTCTAAATAACTTGCATGTTCATTATCATATCCCCAGTAAAACAACGTGTTCATTGAGAAAATGAGGAATACTAAACGAGGTTAGGCTAAAGTATGGCTACAGTATAATAGTATCATCCAGTCGGTAGCCACAGTCGGAGGGGGAGAGACTGGAACACTGTGTTACTGTGTAGAATTAAGGAGAGGACGACTCCTGCCAGATGTCTGCAATTACTTGGGAGGGATGAACATGGCTTTAATTGCAATTATCAAATTACGTTGCAGTAACGAATGCCCTTGGAGGCGTGCAAGGCGGCGAATGTCAACATAGGTGATGATATCAGGATTTCGACCAGAAACAGTTCCGACGTGTTCCAACTGAACAATTAAAAAATGTATCACAAAAGCAAGATGTATCTACTGATAATTACTGGAGATTATTTATTTAGTTCTGCAAGAGCCGTCTTATGACATCCACGCGTTATTTAATTATAGGTTAGCTTTGGTCCCTCATGTCAGCAGTTTATTGCGGTAAATCTTTACCTCTTTATCTATAAAACGAGAGAGCTTAAACAACGTGAGGCTCCTGTGTAAGTCAATGGTTAGTGAACGGCAGCGAGGTGAAGATCCACCCCTACAGATTATTTCACTTGACTAGTTCTATGATCCTCGACAGGTCTATCTATCTATCTATACATCTCTGAGCGTAATGAAGTGTCCCCTAGAGCTGGAGACTAAAGAGAGCGAAGACTCTCTTGATAAGGTCGTGAAGGCAGCAGAGCACGGAGTCGCTCTGCTGAACGAGTGGCGGAACAACCTTGAGGACACAGTGATTTTATACAGGGATTAGAGCCCCGTTTCTGGGTCAATACTGTGAGCAATATACGACGAAAACAAACTCATTTGGATGTAAAGTAAAAAGAAAAAAGAAGTCAGTCTCCAATTGAAACTTTGAGACGAAGAACCACATTGTATTTCATTTATTTGGACAGCCCGTTTATTAACAGCTGTAAGGTCAATCGAAAATCACTTCCAGTACGCTAGTGTGAATGTGATAGATCACCTGGAAGTACTTAACCTCCACTGTTTTTTAATCCCGTCTTTAATCCAATGTTTTCAAAAAAACATTGTCGACCTGAAATGATAGGAGGGGCCATAACGGCCTACGGTTCTTCGTGCGGAGGACCACGTTCACCGTCACCAGAGCGGCGCCGTGTTGTCCTCTCTCTCTCAGCGACGTCGCCCATCATCATGAAGAGTCTTTGCTTCTGCGGCTTTGACATTGACAGTTGTTCACATATTTATTGCTCTGTCTAAAAAAATGTAATCATACAAATAACCGACGCAGATTGTCTTTTTTTTTGCTTTAAAGTGGCAATTTCCTCATCTCCGTGCCTTTGTATTCAGCATTTTCTTTTAAGCAGCGTCTGTAGATTTCACTCCCACGGGCTGTAATGCCGTACGGGGGGTGGGGGTGGGGAGTGTTGGGGTGGTAATTGTACATTTTTCAACTGCTATATTAAATCTATTATATCTCGTAGTGAAATTGCAATCCGTGTGCTACATGTTCCCTCGGCCATCAAGATAATTATCCCCGCTGCCTGTTAAAGGGATTTGGTCTGAGGCTTTAGGTAAGGTAATTGTGCAGATTAATGAAAGCGATCACTCCTGCGCCAGGACATATATAACGACTGGGCACGGAGCCGCTGGCGCTGAAATGCAACGGGTGAAAGGAAGGCATTTCTCTCTCTCTTTTTTCCCACTTTTCTCTCCACCTGTTCTAGTCGGAGTGAGTCTACACTAGACCTTGTTGATTCACATCATATATATTATGAATTATGCGCTGTGAGGGAAAGCGGTTGAGACTTTTCACGCTACGTTTTCACCCCAGCGTTCAGCCTTCTCTTATAGGAAGCTGTTGTGAGAGCAAGCGAGTGAATAACACTCTGTTTTAAATTAGCACCTCACATATGTAATATCTTATAGATAAAAATGAAAAGTCTGCATGTTTACTGTTTAGTAGTAAAACAATTGTGCTTTTATTTTGATATGCCCTTTTAAATAAGAACTCCAGTCCACTTTACATATAGGATCTTGAGACGTGTGTATAGCCTTCCTAAAACAACAGTTCTATATTTGATGGACGGCACAATAGGCCTCTTCAAAACAGGAGATGACCACCACGGCCAATGGTTCAGGTCCAAAGACAACAGAGATCATCAGAAAGCGGCTTATAGTTCATTACAGACCATCAGAAGGGAAGATGTCAGAGAGACAAGGAAGTAGGAACTGATTAAACAGGGATCACTGCATTGGAGGAGCAATAGAGAATGTTAATAAAACTGGACTCAGGACTACAGCCTCCAACTCACCTTAAATGTCTCCCTGGCTATTATGTGTCTCTCTCTCTCTCTCTCTCTCTCTCTCTCTCTCTCTCTCTCTCTCTCTCTCTCTCTCTCTCTCTCTCTCTCACACACACACATTAGGCCAGTTTTGGGGACATCATTGACTTACATGCATTTCCTTTTAGACTAGAAGACACAAACACATACACACACACTACTGTGACTGATGCTAGCATGTTGCCTCTGTTCCCACTTGTCTCCCCCCCCTCTCTCTCTCTCTCTCTCTCTCTCTCTCTCTCTCTCTCTCTCTCTCTCTCTCTCACACAAACACACACACACTACCGTGATTGATGATAGCATATTGTCTCTGTTCCCACTTGTCTCTGTTCCCACTTGTCTCTCTCTCTCTCTCTCTCTCTCTCTCTCTCTCTCTCTCTCTCTCTCTCTCTCTCTCTCTCTCTCTCTCTCTCTCTCTCTCTCCCGGGTCTCATCTGCATCTGCCGTTTCAGTGCTCAAAGACCTGTGCAATGCCAATTTGTTTTAGAAACCTTGTCATGGTCGATAATATGATTTTGCGAACAAATCATCTTGCTGTCTTTTTACACATAACGTCATTCCCTTCCCAAGGTTCGGGTTTTTACAAGCATTGTCTCTTCTGATTCTTCATGTGCGCTCTAGCTGGCTTACCTACCATGCACATCTGCGATGAAGTGCATCGCTTGTGTACCACTATATTTAACAGTCAGGGGCATTTCTGTCAGAACGCACCAATATGTAGTCATGACAACAAACAAACACAAAGCAATATGAGCATGTGAGCCAAGGAGTCCGGCTCTGAAGGAGAAGAGAAGCTATATCCCCCAGTGAGCGGAAGGAAGGCAGTCTGGCTTCTTATTTGGGGCTTTCCAACCCGTTCTGACCACAGAGAACCAAGTGATGTCATGGCAGGCAGCATATATCACAAAGCTGCAGATAAGACCAGGCCATCTTGATGCCAATGTGTGGCTGACATCGATCCTAAGATTACGTACGCAAGGCTGCCGCATAGATGTCTAACGCTCCTCAACAGGTTCTGTGGGAATTGAAACTTGTCATTATGGCCTAATGTTTCTAATTGAATATCTCAAAACTGTTATATTCAAGGTGCAGGATAAATGCACATCATTATCCATAGCCACGTCTATATAGTACGTCAACTGAATTACCATCACCATCACAGCACTGCTGCCCGTAGCCGATTCTCATGCACATTTAATGGAGGCAGCATCAAGGATTGTTCTAATGAAAGCATCTATTTTATGACCGTAAGGGGGACAGTAGTATACAGGCGCAATGCAACTTAGCTAAAGCCTGCGCCTCCTTAGGCCGTATTGAGCGTTTGCAGATGTGACGGGCAGGGTGAGATATGAAGATGGATGGGAAGGGGGAGGTTAGAAGGTTCAAGGTAAGACCCCGGGGCGGAAGAAACAGAGTCAAATCAGGCTGTGCCTTGGTTCATTAAGCCCAAGTCCATCTGCAAATGGATCCAGGCTTTTGCCCAGATGGAAATCAATATTGTCTCCCTACACTTCGATCCTCTGCCAGAGAAGGGAAAGAAAACCCTGCATATCATCAATTTTTGACTAGTAAGGCTGGTTGAACCTGAAATATTCATACATACATAGAATTCTGCTGGCCTCCAGGAATGTGTCACGTTCATAATTAAAATGTCAGAGGAGGTGCGAGCCGGACCTTTTCACAAACAAGAGGAGCCTGACACAAGATCATACACTACAATCCCAAGACATGATACCCGTGTCCTCAGCGAGTCTCCAGGTGTTTTGGGATACAGCCACTTGGGCAGTGATGAGTCCCCTGGGCCCTACTGAGTGTAGACTATACGGTGCTGTTGACAGTGATGGATGGGACCGGCCCACTGTCTGCTGGATGAAGGGAAGACTGTGTGTGAACGCATCTCTGCACAGACCGGGGAGCGTCACAGGGGGACCGGAGCAAAGTGCATCTACAGACCTGCAATTTATTTAATGAACACCAGAGCTACTTCATCTGTTAGCGAGGTATAGGCACCGGCCTATAACATGTGAATCAATGCACCACAGGGATGTACCTTCTAACAGAAACAATTAGTGTGAAGCCCTAGTGTGAAGTGGAGCCGTAAAGGAATGTGAATCCCTACCCTCCTTCAAAACCGCTCTCAAAGAGCACCTACGGGTGGCTGCAATTAGAAACTGGCCCCGGTAAATGTCAAAGCCACTGCATGGAAGCTCAAAGTCAAAGACAGCTGGATTATATGATCTTAGACACACGTGGTTATTATGACATCATCTGAATGACAACGCCCGGAGGCTTTAATAGAATATATCTCTGAGAATATAAAAAAATATATATATATATATATATATATATATATATATATATATATATATATATATATTAAATTAAGGAGGCTCAAAACTAAGCTCTTTAAATCCACACAAAGAGTGGTGCACACACGAAACAATCAACATCTAATGTTCAGGTCAGGGCGTCCGAAACAGGCGTTTGACTGAGGCTTAGGAACGGCATTAGGCTACGACCAGTGCTCCACAACCATGCGGCTTAGCGGGAGAGAAAAAGAACAACAAAGCAGTTCTTCACGCTACGTGGAAGTGAGCTCTGTGGAGCATGTCGAATACCAAGCATATTTACCTCAGAGGAACATCTGAACGGATCCATTCATCCTGCTGTTACTTCTGTCGTCGCTCAGGCAACTTTCTCATGTCTCACTATACGTTACTGTGAAGAACCATAACGCGAGCATGCGGCGGCGCGAGCGCGCGCGTGTATATGCGTGTGTGTGTGGTTGAGTATGACAGAGTGAGTGTGCGCGCGTGCATGTGTTTGTGTATCTGTTATGTGTGTGTGTGTGTGTGTGTGTGGTCGTCTGTGTGTGACGGCATGCCAGAGTATTTTTGGGCCCTGCCTGCTCAGATGCAGCTTGCATGAATCATGACTTCCCACATAGTGGGTCAGGGAGGAGGGTGAGTCATATTGCTGTCTTATATGGTAACAGACTGGACATGTGATAGAAACACTGGAGTTATCTATAGACCCACCGGGCTCTCTGTTTCAAATGACTGGTGCAGGCGGCTGTGGAGCTTCACTTTGGTCCTGGGGAGGGACCGTGTTGTGAACGTCTCCCATTTGTTGTGGTCTGTATTTTCAGTTCCTGATCTCATATTTCCGTAGTCCGAGATCAACATCAATAATCAAATTAGAACTATTGTATTTGAAAACCACGTGATGCACTCTCCCCCCGTTGTCCTCTCTATGTTGTGCTTACGTTCTAATTTCCATGACGATTTTCAAATGATGTTATCACTTGTGTGGTCCTGCTCTCAAATGAGACACGATTGTAGACTCTGTATGGATTCGGACTTCAGCCCCATTTGTTCTCAGTCTTCACTCGGACACGAGTAAGTAAGGCCTAATAGTCTTGTTTTCTCTTGATGCGCTACTCAGAAATGTCAATAGCAATCACAGGCCATTTACAATCACAGACCTCAGACATGGGCAGACTGTGTGACCTTATGACAGACTGTCGCGTGTCATCGCGCTGACGGTGACAGGGCAACACCTACTACGCCTCGCTGCTGTGTGATTGGTTCAATCTGGAAAAACACGAAGATCAACATTCAACCACAGATACCAGTGTACCTCAGACGCAAACGGCAACACCCAACACTCGAAACCATCGCTACGTATGATGACCTGAAACTGCCAGGAGTGAGAAAGCTGTGCGGCGCGGCTGCCATGAGGGACGGAGCTCTGCCGGGAGCCTGGAGCTGTGGCGCATGGTGTGTTAATTAGGCCAGTGATTGACAGGCCAGCGGGGACAAGGGTGTCCAAGGTGGGGACGATCTGCTGCGTTATTCATGAGGCTGTTCCCAGGTGGGGAACAGGGGTGAAAAGGAATCCCAACCTGAGTGAGCATGACATGAGAGCGAAATGGCCGCAGTATGAATATGGCCAATGGAAAGGGCGGGGTTGGTAGAGGGAGGGTTGGGGGAGGAGCCACACAGAGGGTAGAAACGCCCCAAACAACTGGAGACACTCACTGCCGATACCGATTTGGTATATATATACTGAATGCTATATATATATATACTAAGACCATTAGTTTGGTATATATATACTGAATGGTATATATATACTAAGACCATTAGTTTGGTATATATACTGAATGGTATATATACTAAGAGACCATTAGTTTGGTATACAGGTGCAGCTCGATAAATTAGAATATCGTGGAAAAGTAATTTTATTTCAGTAATTCAATTCAAAAAGCGAAATATTTCAGGCCTTTATTTGTTTTAATTTTGATGATTATGTCTTACAGCTCATGAAAGCCCAAAATTCTGTATCACCAATAAAAAATAAAAAATACATGTATTTTTCTTTTGTATATAGAAATGTCGGCCTTCTGAAAAGTATGTATATGTTCACTCAGTACTTGGTTGGGGCTCCTTTTGCACAAATGACTGCATCAATAAATACAGCTAAATATATAGACTTTTCCACGATATTCTAATTTATTGAGTTGCACCTGTATATACTGAATGGTATATATACTAAGACCATTAGTTTGGTATACTGAATGGTATATATATATACTACTAAGACCATTCATTAGTTTGGTATAGGCCTATATATACTGAATGGTATATAAGACCATTCATTTGGCATCACTGGAAAAACAAATAGTTCTTATTCTAATATCTTGTTCTAATATCTCTCTATCTGTCAGAAAATGCAGGAAATCAAGTGGCTTTGCTTCCTGACATGGCTCCACGTGGCTGTCGGTGTTAGCAGTACCCTGTTTCAGCCTGGCATCAGGCCCATATCCAATACAAGTAGCGGTATTGGTGCATCCCTTTTAAACAACAACACAAATATACTGTGAATATAGTAACATTAAATTAACCACTCATGAGGGGGAAAAAAGGTGGCAAATGGAAACTCTCCCCACAGGAAAGAGGTGACACACAGAGATGCTACCCCCGTTGAGCCTTCAAAGACTTAATATGTCAGAATGTGAGAGAGAGAGAGAGAGAGAGAGAGAGAGAGAGAGAGAGAGAGAGAGAGAGAGAGAGAGAGAGTGAGAGAGAGAGAGAGGTAAAGACAGTGAATAAGCGACTGTGTGAACAAGCACATGTGTGTGTGTTAGGGATCTGTTGATAAGGAGGACAAAAGGGCATTATTCAGCTAATCACATATCATTTACTAAATTGCAACATCCCTACTTGTAAGGGTACTACACACGAGTGCCCTTTTCTATGTATCCGCATGGATGTGCGAACGCGAGCCATGTTGTCGATCTCCAACAGAGATCAAAGGGCTGCGAAGCCAAGCTGGGATAAAGATGAAAGACAACCATGTTGGTTGAAATGACTGATTGCAAAATGCATCCTTGAAGGGCACAACGAAAGATGCCTTTCTGAGAATTCATGGCTTGTGACGAAAGCACCACTATAGCCGACACGACACCTCTTCACAAACCTCACTCCCACCTGAAAATCCTTTCTAGTTTCTCTGGTTATGTACAGTAGGGCCGTTAAATGCCTCATTAAACACGCAGTGGGATGAAAACAATAAAACGACACGAGACCAGAGAGCCAGGCGAATGTTCTTTCCTATAGATATCTTTCACCCATTCATAAGATGGCAGACAAGCCTTATTCTACAGTATTCATAAACGTAATTTGTAGTTGTTTTCCAACTGCAAAAGCCTACAATTGTGACAGATTCATAGTTTAAAAAAAATGCGAAAATGAGGTACCGCTATGATTCACGCTATGAAAGAGATGCTATACGGTAGCATTTCCCCCCTTTACACTAAAAACCTAGCTGGGAGAAAAAGACACACAACGACACACTCATGTCACACGGTTAATGAGGCTTCACACTTGGGTCTAGTAGATAAGAGGAACGAACGTCTCCCACACTGGTACATCTGACGTTGTTGGAGCGCTGTCTTGCTGACTTGTACACCGGACGCCTCCTACCACGGGGCTAAGGTAATTGGACAGGTCACATAAATATATGTCATTCATGGAGAGGGTGTCTAGGGATACACCGCACACCCGCTGCTGTCAGTTCATTCTGGGAGCAGCGGTGACTGGCTAGGGGGGTGGTGGTGGTGGGGTTACAACACGTTCACACATTCCAACACACGAAGTGTCCCCAGCTAAGCTAAGCTCGCTCACATTACTCTGGCAGAGAACGGCCATAGCAGGTCAGATGACCCACTGGCAGCGGCTCTGACAGAGGAGCGTAAGGGAGCTAATTTGGGAACTGATGTGAGGGTGAAAATATATGCACACACAAATGTGTGTATGTGTGACCGATTGTATGTGACTCCTCTGCGTTGTGTTAATTTTTCGATGCCCCGAGGGAGTTTCGAACCCGGGTCGGCCGCACCACGGGCAACCTCACAGACCGCTATACCAAGAGGTGAATTCACTGCTTGGTAATTAGGGATGGGCATTTTTATTTTTAATTTTTCTTTATTATTATCTTTTCCTCCCTTCTTTTTCTGTTTTTCTCCCCTCTCAATGTTAGTCGTTATGCCAATTCCCAATCCCCTTCCTGGTCGTTGCGCACTCTACCCCCTACCGTCGGTCTGGGAGGGCGGAGACTATCACATGCTTCCTCCGACACATGTGTACCCAGCCCACCACTTCTTTTCACCTGGCAGCGTGGACTCTCACTGGGGGAGTGTAACGTGTGGAAGGTCACACTACCTCCCTCCAGATCCTTCCCTCGCTGTGCAGGCGCCCTGACCGAACTGTAGGAGTCACTGTTTACAACGACCCGGACCCACCCACCGGCTTCCCTCCCGCTGACTCTGCCAATCGAGCCAGTATGACGGCCGGCCAAGCCGGAGGCAACACTGACAGCCGGATTCGATACCAGTGTCTCTTGCGTTGGTGACGAGCGCTTAGTCCGCTGCGCCACCCAGCCGCCTAGGGATGGGCATTTTAAGACAAATCCAGATCGATTGATCGCATGCTATACTCGAGTGATCGTGTATTACTCATAAAGAAAAAAAAGAAAGAAGAAAAAAAGAAAAAAATTGATTTTTTTTTAAATTATTATTATTATAATTTGTTTACTTAATTTTGTTCATTCACGTATATGTTTAAGGAAATCAACAAACAGTTATATAATCTTACACATACATGTGAAACAAATATGTTAAAAAAATATATATATATAAAAAATTAAATTCCCATAAAAATTATTAATAATTTAAAATAGATTTTTCTCATAGCTACGAGTAATCGATTACTCACGCCCATCCCTATTGGTAATGTGTCTATGTGTTTAACTCGCAGTACCGCTTACTGCTACAGTCACTTCACAACACAGTCCATCGTCACTGTGGATATTACTCATGGACTTCCGTTACATGTGAGTACAAATTGACTTGCAATAAATAAAGAATTGCAATAAATGGGACAAATGGGTGTATGGTTAACACTTTGAGTGCCGCGCGTATCGCTTATCGTTACCCCTAGAATGCCAGCTTTATAGTCGTTTCCGTGGTCGTTTCATGTATGTTTGCGAAGCTGTGTGTGTTTTGTATTATAGCTGTGGAGACATGGTGTGGCTCATTTTGACAAACATTACTTGTAGTGCAAGATGGGAATAATAGTTTGTTGCCACGCGCTGTAGTTTGTAGTTTATTACACGCTAAACATCACGCATTTCCAAGATAATCCAGTATTTTTTCATAGATCACGAGATAAAATGCGTTATGTGCAATAAGCCCAAACCGTTCTGGCTGATCCCCTGAAACTAACTCAAAACTCTGATCGTGTTTGCCGACCATGTTTTTCGTCCGGTGAAACACGGAACTGTGATTGTTAGAAAAACACGTTTTCAGATTCGGTAAAATAGACATAGAATGTACCTTACCTTAGCCAGAAGGTATTCCAAGAAGAATAATTCCAAGTTATCGCATCGCGATTACCAGTGTATATGTCTATACACGTTTCGATGGTCAAATACGCTTAGGCAACGGAATTTCGAGGTGAGCTATGTGCATTTCTGTTCCAGCAGGAGGAGGGGCCACTAACCAAGGAAAAATGAAAGTGAGTATCAACCCCAAGCCATTGCAGTTCAGACACGGACGATACTGCCACCTGGTGATAGTCGTCCGCATTGCAGTTCTAGTGTGTGGGGATGTGCCAAAATGATGCAGATTGCTCCCGGCAAGTCAGTAGAGCGGGGATCAAAGTAAAAAGATCAAACGATCCAAAACCGTAATATCTCGTTTTTGGCACTCAACGCTTGTCGAGCAAAAACGTAATATCTCGTTTTTGGCACTGAAAGTGTTAAGATGTATTATCCCATGTATTGTTATTTGAATGTGTGTATATTAAATAATGTTATGGTGTATTATTGCCAATACAACGCAGGCCTATCTACCTATCAGCCTGATAAAGAGATAAGACTACGTAAACACAACCCACGAGTGCGCACGGAATGAAAGGTTATGATAAGTCCGCCACAGATGTGACACAGAGTGTGGTTAGCGGGTTAGGGCAGCGCTCTTAATGACTCAGACCGAGAAGAGAAAGCAGTGCTCACAGATTGGGACATTTGCACGGCCAAGCATAACTCAAAACACAGCGGAAATATTCAGGGGGTGGAGGAAACTGTATCACTGATGGTTACTGAAACTACAATAATATCAACCCGAGTAAAATTAACCCTTATTTTTTTCTAAGAATCTAATATGAGTTTCTTTCATTTCCAGTAGGATCCTATTGGATTTCAAGTTTGCTTCCAATTTAATCTAATGTGATTTCAAACATCCTATTAGATTTCTTTCATTTCAAATAGGATATTGGATTCCATGTTTTCTTCCAATAGAGTCCTAGAGGATTTCTTCAATTTACAGTACGATCCTTTTGGATTTGAACTTCGCTTCTGTATTTTTATAGGATTCCAAACGTGCTGTTGGAGTTTCCTTTCCAATTGAATTTTCTAGGATTTAACTTTGGGTGAGTGAGACTATAATAAAGCACTACAGTATATAGCAGTACAGGTTACTACATGGTAGTGCAGGCTACTACAGTACATACAGGGTAACAGTACTGTATATTTGCATATTGTATATGTCACAAATGTAACAGTACTAAATACCTGTCCAGTGTTTCCCACAGGATTTTCAGAGACTATGGGGGGTGAACCTCCGACCCTCTAGGGGGGTCCGGGGGCATCAACTAGCCCTTTATTAGTTGAATCAGGTGTGCTGGTGGTGGAATTTAACAAATACATGGAATGGCTGGGGTGCCTCGAGGAGAGGTTTGAGAACCACGGGACTAGAGCATACATTTGAGCCATCAAAGAAATGAAGCAAAAGTGGTTACCTGTGTTGAACTGGTTTCTTTTTTAGAAAATTTTAAAATATAGTGGATTACTATTACGACTACTACCACTGCCAATACTACTGATACATCCCTATTGGCAAATATTACGTGACCACAATGGAAATAAGTCTTGACTTTTTTGTGTAGCATCCTTGACGTTTTTCTGGAATCTTGTATCTTTAAAAATGTCTAATAAAATCAAATAAAATTATATAAAAAACAAATGTTAAAAAAAAAGGGAAAAAAAAGAATGTTGGTTCATTATACAACTGTGGTGGGACTAATTAGACTGTGGCGGCCCGCCACAGTCTAGGTAATTAATGGGAAACCCTGCCTGTATGTCATGTATGTCCCTATGCCGTACTGTATTGTACCCATTCTGCAATCTGTTAAATAAAGTATATACTACAGTATATAGCAGTACAGGTTACTACATGGTAGTGCAGGCTACTACAGTACGTGGCACCACAAGGTGTTACATGGTACTACAGGGTAGGCCTACTACATGGTTACTAGCCTACAGGGTAACTTCCAACATTGTGGATAACAGCCTAAACATTTGTTTTGAGATACTGTATTCATGTATTGTATTGTAATGTATTGTGCATCAAGTGACGAATAGTCTTCTTACCGTCAATGAAAGGTGGTGTACTTCACCTTGATCCACACAGGTCTAATACCCTATTATTATAACCAGAGAGCTCTCCCTCTCTCTGTTGTATTTCAAAACAGCCGACGTGTCTGCTTACATGGCCATAGAGGAGGCAGGTCACTGGCTAAAGGTCTCTGTTACAGTCTTGGTCCTGGGAGATCAATATTTATCTCTAGAGCTATTGATTTCTTCTTGATTAAAACACTGAATCTTAACAAGTCCAAGGAGAGAGTGCACTGAGTGCAACCAAGGTCTTCAGAGCCACACTAACACTTGTATGAAAACCAAATACACCTACTGTTTTAAACCATATGAGCAGTTTAGATAACGTTAGCGTTGGCTGTATTGGTATCTTCCTAAGGAATGTGTCGCAGGGCATGGTAATGGTATTTCCATCACGGTAGGTTGAAATGAATGTAATCCAATAATCAGCCGAAAGCTGAAAGTGCCATATCTAGGCAACGCGCTGCAAGAGGGCTGGAGAATGTGTTTTCACATATTGATCCTCTGTGTGTGTGATGATAATGATGTTATTTTTCACGCTGAGAGAAAAAATAAGCCTCATTTCAAAGGATTCTATCGCTGAAATATGAAAATGAGCGATACTGTATGCAGTGTAACGCTTCATCACTCTTTAAAACGCTTAAGCTTACTGCTCTAATGTTGTGGGGAGAGGAGTGAGGCAAATACGGTTAGTCATTAAAACCCGAGCCTGTATGCGAGCCCGTGAAAGTATTTCATTACAGTCTGGCCTTTTCAATGACTCAGTAGTTCAGTGAATGCGGATGGGGGGGGGGGGGGGGGGTGGAGAAACTCCATTCATTACCGTAATTATGCTTCACACAGACATAGCGTTACTGCCTTCGACTTACATTGTGAAAAGAGGCAGGAATTCTGACTGATGTTTTGAGCGGCACATTTGGGCTCGCTGTTGAGTAACATCTCGGCGTTGTTTGAGATATCTCTATTCATACTGTGTATGGCATAAAACATTCATTTCTATCTGATAAATAAGTCATCATCATCTATGCACACATTCCCTCTTGACAAAACCAGTCCACATAAAAGGGTATTATTTTGAATTCACTTTTGTATTCAAGCGTAGGGGAATTATCTATCTCATATTCAAATCCTTTTATTTTTTTTATTCATGACCAGCAGAGGTAACAAGTGGGATGTTTAAGAATGTAAAAAAACCTACTGATGTGACTTTGATCACAAAAGCAGAGTCCCAGCCGTCACTCGAGGAGGTGAAAGTCTGTGTGACAGATATATATTAGGGGTGTAACGGTACACGTATCCGTACCGAACCGTTTCAGTACTGGACCTCGGTTCAGTACGCGCTGTGTACCGAACGAATGCAACGTACGTTAACCACTAACGGAACACACGAGCAGGGCGGGGGCGGTAGGCAATTAATTTACTCAGTGGATGCCTGAACACAGAATGACACCGGTATCACTGACTACCGCAGCAAGCCTAGGTGGAACTAAGTATAACGAATTATATATTTAATAATAATAATTATTATTATTATAAATATTTTTTTCCTGTTGTACCGAACTCGTACCGAACCGTGACCCTAAAACCGAGGTGCATACCGAACCGTGACTTCTGTGTACCGTTACACCCCTAATATATATCATTTATTTTTACAGGGTAGCTGTTCTTTTAATTCCTCAATCAAACAGGTGGCAGGCTAAGCCTGGTGAGCGGCAGAGAGGCGTGCTGGACCAGACGAGCGCTGCCCCCTGCATGCTTCTCCAAAGGTCACTCTCTCCTTTTCAGCTCACGCTCTGTTTGAAGTCAAGTGCAGAGCAAACATTACGACGGCTGATGCATCAAGGCTGGTCTTCCTCCTGGAGTAGCCCTGGAGAGGAGCCTGTGGGGGGGGGGGGGGGGGAGTGGCCGAGACGCACACGCAGGCTGTTGCTATTTGCAGACAAGGGGGGGGGGGGGGGGGGCAGCTGGCTGAAATGACATGTTGGACGGAGGTCTGCGGGGAGGAGGGACGTTTGCTTTTCCAGCAGGCACACGGTTCTTGGAAGGCATGATTGATGCACATCTCTGGGCCCATGCGTTTGCATCCTAAGCGCTTTAGCCCCGTCTGTGGCCGTGCGGCTGCCACAAAGTGGACACAGCCTGTGAGAGAAGGCCACTCTCACCACTCCCAACATGGCTAAATGGCCCTTCTTTATCCTGCCGCCGTTTCCTGACCGAGGTCAACCTCTGGCAGACCACAAATTACTCCCTGAAACGCAGGCGGACGAGGCAGCAGAGAAACTACCATTTGTTTGTTTATGGTTTAGTCTCTGTGCACAAAATCCCCCCCCCCCCCCCTCCTGCCACTCCATAAGAGGCTATTTTTAGCGGCCTAATCCCTCAATGGATTTATAATGGCCCAGACTTCACAGATGAAAAAACACGGACATAAAAAAGGTTAATGTCAAAGTGCATGGCGGGTTTGTGTCTGATCTGTCATTATTTATGGCCTTAAATATCATCCATACAGCGAGATCTGCAGCAGCCTGCCATTGGTTTCCTGCTAAATGTTCTTTGAGAATCGTGTTATTTGAATAGTCATATTATCTATAATCTCATATTAGTCATATTATAGTCATATATTATCTAACTTACAACCATTTCACTACCATGGTGCTGATGATGAGTCACAATGAAGAAGAGGATCTTCACCAACCAGTAAAAGAAAAAAGTACAACAACAACAACAACAACAACAACAACAACAACAAACAACAACAACAACAACAAAACAACAGAAGCTTTTCAAGTCTGGCCGATTAATTTATTTCGTAACTCGTAAGTCGCCATTCGCCAGATCCTACTCATTGTGCTCGGCAAGACATTAATGGTGCGTCTAATCTGCTGCCTTGCTATTGGGAGGGGGGGGGGGGGGGGGGGTAAGAATGACCACACACAGACCCTGGGCTTTTATTAGGAACAAACTGTTTTATTAGGGCTGAATGATTTAGAAAAAATAAAAACAAATAAAAAATATATTTTTTACTCATATTGCAATTGCACAATATTACTACCAATATTAGAGGGAATCATGTTTCTTGCGTCAATTATTCAAATTTACATTGTAAAAGATATTAAAATGATCATGGTGTGTTTTTCTTTGATCTGTACCAAGCCAAGATGTCTTCCTAAGTCTGTAGAATATGATTCTGAAGCCAGGACATCTCTGCAGCAGCACAATACTCAGTTTTTAGAACCTTTAACAAATATCGTGCCTCTTTTGCGATCTGGATATTGCACTCTGTCATATTTCGATTTCGATACGATTTTCGATGAATTGTTCAGCCTTAGTTCTAATCGTCTCCCTTCTGCCACATATGAATATCCATCAAGCCCTGAAGACATATAACCCACTGTGCTTCTGGCTGCCCGGCCTCAGCCTCTCGCCTCTCATAGCTGCTAAACATGAGGAGAGATTCTAGTCCAGAGTGCCCTTTATCTCGGCTCACTGCTAACGGAGTTGGACTATAATCCAATAGGATGCAGTCTGGTCGTCTCACTCTCACGGAGAAACCCCTCACTCTCACGGAGAAACCCACAACACACACCAACAATAAAGTGCCAAGTCGTAGTAAAGGGCAAAAAGCAAACATAGTGCAGCCCAGCAGCAGCAAACAGAGACGTGTTGAGGGGAGAAACGATCTTTCACTGATGCAGAGTCTATCTCGACAGCAACAGCCCCGATAAGGTGCTTTCTGAGAGGAAGCGATAGCGGGTGATTTATTTGCCCACAGTTGATAAATCGGTCCTATTCCTTGCGTCAGAAGAAGTAGGTAGGATACAGCTGTTCGCTATGTCCTCTGTGTGGAGGACAGACTGTACTGGAGACAGTCCTCCGATGCCCCAGTTCCGTCCACATGGACCAGCCAGACCAATATGTCCCTTCCCTACACGGACCTAATGCACAGGCGACCATTGATCAGCAGCCTATATATGGTACTCAATAACATGCCCCCTGCGACTGGATGTGGCACACGTGCCTCAGGTCAGCCATTAATGTGGCCTGGCATGTTGCTCTGTCAATGGCATTGCATTTAACCTCTATATATATAGGCATTGCTATTATTTTCTTTTTAAAATCCAATCACAAACATGAAATTAACTCCCTTATGTGCTTGACTGATGCATGAGCTCGAGGTACAACAACCTTGTGTGAGGAGATGTTGATATGATATAATACGATATACTACCATTTTAATACACAGTGATACTACATGTTTTCATATTGATATTATATACATTCTATTTGACGGGGAATTTACACAGAATTGACGATAACTATACCGTGTATTACCTGCATTATCCATATGGATTAGGGACAAACTGAGCCGACGACAATATTCCTGGTAATATTCCTATTTGTTTAAAAAAATATATAAACAGTGTATACATTGTGTGCACTGAACTATTTTAGTACGGTTAGTTTCAGTACCAAGGAGTCACGTTTTGAACTTCTACCATAATTCAAACATGAGGAATTCTCTTAAAATGACTATTTGACCCAGGGCCTGGGATACAGCAGGCACGTCGTACACAGGGAGGGCCCAAGGCCCCCTGCCCTTTTGCCCTCAAAAAGTGGCCTTTCTTTTTAGCTGCTGTTAATTGTATTAATTAATAGTGAAATCTATAGTAGTATCCATGAAAAAAACCTCATCACATCACTTTGAAACATAGTGTGTGATTATGGATGGCGGTGGTGTGGCGACATGGGGGTGTGTGAATGCCCTTGTCAGTGAGTGCCCTTTTTAGACGATAATATCTGTGCACAGCCCTGTGTTATCTGTGCACGGCCCTGTGTTATCTGTGTTAACTTTGATCAACTTGTCCCCCTGTCTCTTTTCCATTTTGAACCTGAAATGAGCCCACAGTCCCACACATCTGCTTCCACAGTAGCTGCTATAGACCCGACGGTGTCCCCGATTTATAATAAAACAGACGATCGTAAAAACAGATGACAGAAGCAGTTGTGAATGATAGTCATGCTAACACCTACTACAGGAGTGGAGACTTCAGACTTGTTGATACAAGCAACAAAAAAAGCACACAAAAAAACATCTGTTCTCAGTTTATAACAAAATAAAAAATACGCCAATAAATAGCTGCACGGTGGCCAGCAGTAGAGGGATATGATTAGTCAGGGCAGCTCCCAGGTGTGAAGGTGCTACATACAGTTAACTATTTGAGAGTGTGGCAAGGCATTGCTGAGAAAGACCATTATGTGCTCAACAAACCGCCCCTGGTAATAGGTAACAAACTGAGGGTAACAACTATGTGTCAATAGGTAACAAAATAAGGTTACCTCAGCATCTCCCACGTCTCCAAATAATGATGTATGTTTATACTAGTATCTTTGTAAATAACAATCGTGTGAATTGTAACTGCCATGAACTTGAACTTCCTGTATTTGTTCATTTCCAATGCAGTCTCTTTGTAACTTGCTTTTTCTAATTAAAACAACCTTTTTATATAATACCTATTGAATTCGTGGACTGCTTTCTATCGCAATGGGTCACGACGCTGGCCTCGCCCTGCTCTCATCTGAGGTAACGGTATAGCTACACTCTGGAAGCCATGCAGATTGAATCAATCGCTGGTTACTGCTTTTCAGCTAAAGTTATATAGAGGATATTATATATATATATATATATATATATATATATATATATATATATATATATATATATGGCACTGTTTGTTGTTTGCGGGCGCCGGTATCTCTGTGTTCGACGGGCTCCATCAGATTTGTGGGAAACTGAGAGTCTGGCCACTGCAGGGCCGGACGATCGGTACCACGGATCGATGGATCTGTCGAATTGATAAGGGGTACTGGGGCTTGCAAATGATTATTAAGTGTTATTGCGCTAATATAATTACTATTGTTGTAGGCAAAGTAATATCATCAGGCTTTCAAATGAGTAGCATTACAGGCCTTTCCTCACAAATGAGGATAGTGGCGGTGCCGGTGAAGTAATATCATCAGACTTTCAAATGAGTAGCATTACAGGCCCTCTTTCCTAAAATGATGATAATAATGATGATAATAATAATATTATTATTATTATTATAATAAGGCAAAAGAGTTCTCCCAGACATACATTCGGTTTATTACAAACAAAGAAGAGGTTAACAACTCTTCTATGCTTATATTTCATATCAACTGGATATAACTAACTAGTGACTATGAAGTAAGCTTGATAGAAATAGTAATTGACCCGAGAACTTAGCGAGTTTAGCACCTCGCTGGGGGATATCGGGCGGCCACAGGGTTCTATCTCGAGTAGGTGATCTGAGATAGATAAGAGACAACCCATCGGCATTCAACAGTTACCCAGCCCTATATGTATCTATCGTTGATTAAGACGCTGTATTATATACGACAGGGATTAGGGAGTAGCATTCCAGCCTTACAATAACTCAGTACGTAGCGTACCTAACCTGCACAAGCCTGGACATGCATGCAGTACTGGCAGGCTGTAGTAGAACCTCTGGCCCCCTCTCTCTCTCTCTCTCTCTCTCTCTCTCTCTCTCTCTCTCTCTCTCTCTCTCTCTCTCTCTCTCTCTCTCTCTCTCTCTCTATCTCCTCTCTCTCTCTCTCTATCTCCCTCTCTCTCTCTCTCTCTCTCTCTCTCTCTCTCTCTCTCTCTCTCTCTCTCTCTCTCTCCCCTCATGCGGTGAACTGCTCTCACCTCTGGAGGGAGAGATTAGGCGACTCGGCAGAATCTGCACCTGGCTCGCTGATAACAAACTATCATTACACCTGGGTAAAACAGAGTCCATTCTCTTCGGATCAAATAACAAACTGCAATTCGAAACTGGCCACCGTAAATGTCCAAACCCCCCCACCCCCACCCCCTCCTAATAGACAATCTCCTCCCCACCGCATGTATATATTCTCTCCCCACCGTATGTATATTTCTCTCCCACCCACCCACCCCCTCCTCCTAATGTACAGTCTCCTCCCCACCGTATGTAGATATTCTCTCCCCACCGTATGTATATTTCTCTCCCACCCACCCACCGCCTCCTAATGTACAGTCCCCTCCCCATCATATGTATATACTCTGTCAGGATCTATGGGTAACAGTACTGTATATTTGCATATCGTATATGTCACAAATGTAACAGTACTAAATTACGTCATGTATGTCCCTATGCCATGTCCCTATGCCATAAATGTCATGTATGTTGTGTATGTCATAAATGTCACTATGAATTGAAAATGGGGGACCTTGATGTAAACAAGACAAACATCTTTCTCTGGTCTGCATCCCCTTAACAATTGTGTGTATTGAGCCGTACTGTATTGTACCCATTCTGCAATCTGTTAAATAAAGTTTTTCATTCATTCATTCATTTCATTTCATTCATTCATTCATTATTGAAATTCCCCTACTGACGACATTGCTTTAAGATATTATCGTTTAAGAAGAAGCGCCCCCTGAAAGAAACAAAATATTTTACGTTATTTACCTAATTTAGCCTAGTATGCAGAAATAGTCAAATACACCGTTTTTTTAAACGCGAAAATGTCATATTTTTACTTTGTGCAAAACGCTGCATATTCTTTTTTTTCCCAGACTGCATGGGATTAGCATACAGTGGGCATGTCTGCAGTGTAAAGGGTAGACTTGCCGATACCCATAAAACCCATTTTCATTCACATATCTTGAGGTAAGAGGTGATGGATTTTTGGAGCCTAAATTTAGCCCCCTTCCGACAAGCTAGCATGACATACTTTACTTAGTATCTATGGATTCCTTAGCTCAAACAATGTGCACACTAGAGCCCACAAAATACAGTAATGTCAATTAATTTGGAACACCGGTGTCCCAACCACTCGGGGGGCCTCTGCATGAGAGGTTAATATATGATGAATGATAATTCTGTGTTAGCTAATGCTAAAATTAGACGTGGCGAACATGAAACGTATACATATATAATGTATGTGCAACACCTTGGGTAGGTTAGCTTGTTGCTGCCACGGATATGTCTCTCCTGGGCTTCCATCTTTGTGTAGACAGAGACGTAGCTGACGACGTAGCTGGCTTGCTGGATTTGTCTAGATGAAATGGGATTGAAGGAGTGAAGACGAGCACTTCTCCTTGACGTTCATATACATTTTGTATCAATGCAGGGAAGCTCTAATGCACCTGAGTGCTGCAGAAGTTCTGTAGAATGAATCAGCTGACCACCAAACTGTGTATATTCGACTGTGTGATATTGTCAAAGTCTTTTAATGAGTTCAGTGTGTGGTGAAGAGAGATGACTATACTGCTGAGGTGACGGGAGTGGTGTGTGTGTGTGTGTGTGTGTGTGTGTGTGTGTGTGTGTGTGTGTGTGTGTGTGTTGTGTGTGTGTGTGTGTGTGTGGTGTGTGTGTGCGTGGGGGGGGGGGGTCCTGGAGCTAAAGAGGAGAGTCATAAACAGCTTGCAAAGCACTAAGGCGGCAGCAGGAAATACAGCCCCTCCCATTATTCCATAAACACACACACACACACACACACACACACACACACACACACACACACACACACACACACACACACACAACACACACACACACACACACACACACACACACAAAGGAGATCAACAGCCAGCGAGACTGAAATGAGACGAGAGAGAGAGAGAAAGGGGGGAGAGAAAGGGGGAGAGAGATAGAGGAAAAGAGAGAGAGACGGAGTAAGAGGAACATGGGACTATATTTTCACTTCCACATTTCCACACAAATACTGCACACAATGGCCACACAGTCCTTCACACATGCATGTACTCATATACACACAGGCATGCACACACACTATCTTTCTCTCTTGCACACACACACACACACACACACACACACACACACACACACACACACACACACTGGAGCTATTTCTCTCTCTCTCCCTCACACACACACACCCGCGCGCACACACACACACACACACACACACACACACACACACACACACACACACACACACACACACACACACACACACACACACACACACACACACACACACACACACACACACACACACACACACACACACACACACACTCGCACACACAGAATTCTCTGATGTCTGAAACTCTTTTTCTTCTCCTTCTGCCTCTGAGTCATAATTTGAAGGAGGAAGCCAGGAGTGAGTCAGAGAATGTTCCACAAGCCTAATAGTACATTCTCACTACTGCATGAATGACTCTCGGGGGCTATTTTTCTCTCTGCACAATAAAACAAGTTCAATGAAAAGGCACACTCCTACCCAGAAAGTTGGACGACGTTCCACTGTCAAACATCTCTGCCCAAAGAGGAAGTAAACTAACCAGTGCTACCTATACTAGTATTATTTTTCTGATAACTACATCACTACATAACTCACACATGCTTAATATTTGGTTATTGGTGATGCTGCATTTTCCAACTTAAAGGAACACGCCATATTTTGGGGAAATTAGCTTGCCATCTACCCTGGAGTTAGACAAGCAGATACATACCCTTTTCTTCTCTGTGCATGCATTAGGCTTAGGGAACAGCCGCACCGTTAGCCAAGCTTAGCGGCATTCACTGGAAGTAGGTGTGCCAGTGTAGCCTAGTTCCCAACAGACATTGACATTTTCGTTTTCTAAGCAGATACTCTGAAATTTTTTGCACTGTCTGGGCGCAGTGATTTCATCACCTCAAAAGCCCAGTTTTTCAAAAAACAACAGAAACACCTACTTCCAGTGAATGACGCTAAGTACGGCTGTTCCCTACTAATTTCCCCAAAAGTTGGCGTGTTCCTTTAAATATGTCTTTACTAAAGGGTTTCAATACTTACTTGATGAACATTCTGTCCCCCAGTCATGGAACTTGTCTACAATCATCCCTGTACCTAAAAAGGCTTTCAGACCAGTTGCTCTGACCAGCATTCTGATGCATGGAAAGGGTCATAAGGCGTGTTCGAGATTGGCGAGGCGGACGAAGATCTGCACAGGTTTTACTATGGCCTTGCCAAGCGCGTTGCATGACGGTTAGAATGTTGTCCAACTTGCTCTGGAAATCTGACTAGGCGAGCCGCGGAAATCTCACGGGAGCGAGCCACGCACAGCCTTCAGAGCGAGGCGCCACAGTACCTCTCCCCCGACTGCTCCACGCAAATCCATGATGGGAAACGACTTGCTATCGTTGCGCAAAGCGCCCATTGGCTCAGAAAAGTTGTCAGTCACCAGCCACAAGAGGAAGTTATGAGACGTTTGATTGATTGATTGAAAACTTTATTAACCAATTGCAGAATGGGTACAATACAATACGGTCCCGTCTACCCGTCTATCCCCTCTATCAGACAGATTTATTATTATTATTATTGGATACAGGAGTTTGGGTAACAAGAGCTTCTTCAAGTCGATTCTACAGACGGACTGTTTCTATCATCGGAATTAAATCATTTTTAATGATAATAAATACGACAATTACGTTTTGCATTTATAGTCATGACTCATGACTATAATAGATTAACAAATTCCATATAAATCTATAGTTCATTAACGATGCAGCAGCTGATACTGTAGGCCTATACACACACACATACACTGCTGAATAATTCTGTTTTGCCTCAATATATACTGTATATATAATTATGTTTTTCCTCAATATATACTGTATATATAATTCTGTTTTGCCTCAATACATACTGTATATATAATTCTGTTTTGCCTCAATATACAGTATATATAATATATTGATGCAAAACAGAATTATTCAGCAGTGTGTGTGTGTGTTGTGTGTGCGTGCGCGCGCTGCGGTTGGCAGGAGCGCGCAACAAGATGGTATATAAATATGGTATATTAATACAGTCTAGTGTGCTGTGTGATGACAATACATTTGAATCTAATCTAATTTTGCACACGGCCCTCGCATTATAATGAGCTGGACAGGTGTGTATGTGTATGTGTGTGTGGGAACGTGAACGCGATATCTGCCATGCGAGACTAGGCGAGAGGCTGTCGTCAAATCTGAAGTGTCCGACGTTCTGACTCCTCCCCCGGCTGCACTCGTCTACTCTCGTCTATTTTCGAGGCGAGCCAAAATCAATCTCGAACACGCCTATAGTCAACCACCCGACAGCAGCTAAGGCAACTGTCTTGACCCTCACCAGTTTGCTTTTAAAGGGAGCCAGGGCACTGGAGATGCAACACTAAAACTTGTCAATTCAACCACTAAACATCTATAGCTGTCTAAAGGCTATGCTAAACAAGAGTTTTATTTATTTATATAGGAAGTTCAGCATTTAACACAATGACAACACATGTTTTACTGCAAAGGCTTTGTACTGATGGTGGACTTGTATTGTGGATCAAAGACTTTCTCTCTAATCAACCTCAGGAAGTATCTGCTAATGGCAGCTTGTCAGAGCAGACTATAAACTCAGGTGCTCCTCAAGGTTGTGTCATATAGACCGATATCACCAATATTATTTTCTATTTATACCAATGAATTGCAACTTTGAGATTCTTTCAGTTCTACAAATATGCTGATGACGTGGCATTGATCGGGTTACTGCAGGAGGGTGACACAGAGAGTGAAGGATTATATATTATATATTAATGATATTGCTGACCTGACCAACTGGTGTACAGACAGCACACTGGTCATTAATACTAGCAAAACCAAAGTAGCCTGCTCCACCCAAGCCTGCCGGCTGCCGGTTATAATAAACGATCAGTCTGGGGCGGCTAGGTGGTGCAGTGGGCAAGGCGCTCACCACAAATGCAGGAGACGCTGGGTTCGAGCCCAGCTCTCCGCATTGCTATCAGCTTGGCTGGTCGTTCATACTAATACAATTGGCAGTATTAGGGGGGGGGGAAGCTGATGGGTGGGGATCGGAGGTTGTGGACAGCGACTCCTACAGGTCGGTTGGTGCGCCTGCGCAGCAGAATCAGGAAGCGACGGGGGCGGCGTGCCCTCCAAACGCAGACCCCCGACGCTGAGAGATCGCGCTGTGCAGGTGAAAAGATGCGACTGCTGCTTCCTCGAGTACCGGAGGGGACACGTGATGTAAGGCTTAGTCCACATTGCAGCCGGCTTGTGGGAGGCATGGCCTAACAGCGTTCGAGACAGGGGAGGGTAGAATTGGACGATACAAAATTGGGATGGGAGAAAAATAGAAAATGGGAGAAAAAGTAGACCAAAAAAATATATATAAACGATCAGTCTGTAGAAGTGGTAGAAAACTTTAAATATTTAGGCACTTTCTTGGACAACACTCTGACCTTCACAGCTAACACAGAATCATCTTTTTTAAAAAGGCTATGCAACGTTTGTATCTTCTGAGAAAGTAATTTTTTTTGCTGTAAGTAGGGATATTCTAGACCGAGGCAACTACCGCCCTGTTTCTATTCTTACCTCCATCTCGAAAGTCATGGAAAAAATTGTCTACGAACAGGTCGAAAAGTACCTAGCGGGAAAACATCTAATTTACGAATTCCAATCTGGATTCAGAACATCCCACTCCATTGACACATGCCTTCTCTATTTGAACGACCACATCAAACAAGAGGTGGACGCGGGCAAATACTGCGGCATGGTCATGCTGGACCTACAAAAGGCCTTCGACACTGTCAATCACTCCATTCTGATTGACAAGCTAAAAGCAATTGGTTTTGATAGTTTATCAGTGAGCTGGATGCAATCCTACCTTGAGGGGAGAGAACAGATGGTGGAGGTAAACGGTACTCTATCCCCTCTCCCTCACACTGAGCTGTGGTGTTCCACAAGGAAGCATACTAGGACCGCTACTGTTCCTAATTTATGCAAATGACATGCAACTTGTTCTTGTTCGCGGACGACTCAGCCCTGCTGGTCTCTGACAAGAACAAGTTACAGGTTGAAAAAACCCTCAGCTCAGAACTCGGCAGAATCTGCATCTGGCTCGCTGATAACAAACTATCATTACACCTGGGTAAAACAGAGTCCATTCTCTTTGGATCAAATAACAAACTCCGACAAAGACCGACGGCTTCTCAGTTACAGTGGGTGACAATATTGTCACAAGGAAAGATGAAATTACATACCTAGGTTCCATCCTAGAGGCAAATCTTTCCTGTGACAAAATGGCATCCAAGTCCAATGTAATAAAAAAAGTCAACCAACAAACTAGATTCCTGTACCGGATCTCCTCTCTGGTAAACAAGAATACCCTGAAGACTCTGGCAGGAGCACTCATTCAAGGGTACTACGACTATGCTTGCACCTCATGGTACCAAAGCACCTCAAAGTAGGGCTGGGCGATATGGAAAAAAATCATATCGCGATAACGATATGATAATGTTATCATATTTCTCGATATCGATAATTATCGAATTGTTATAAGTATGGCGGCAATGACAAAGAATTGCTGCAAAATAAACATACATATGTTGTTAAAAAAAAAATTTAACAACAGATGTATGTTTATTTTGCAGCAATTCTTTGTCATTGGAGCCATCTTTAGTGTTACATCCCCTCACACTCCAGTTATCAGGCTGCAGCTGGTTTAAAAGCGAAAGTAAACCGGCTTCTCTGCTGGCTGTGGCTCCAGGGGAGTTGAACAGTTCTGGCTCTGCTCGTTTATTTTCGATCTTTTGGCGCTTTTTTGGTGGACAAACCATCGCACATGTGCACCGTGAGTAGGGATGGGTACCGAATTCGGTACTTTTGAGGTACCGAACCGAAACACGTCGGTACTACCGAGTATCGAATCAAGTGAGAAACCGAAAAAAAAATACGTTTTTTTAGTTTTTTTTTTAACTTTTTTCTTTTCATGTCAACGTTCACACGCACAATATATGCTTACCTAGGATTTGACTTGATTCAACAACAAAGCAGTCGGAGCAATGACAAGCCGAAAACTGTCGAAATTGTAGTTATTTGAAGTTTGGATTTTTTTCTTTTTTACGACTGAGGTAGGTAAATTAAATTTCTTGAGACTAAAGTACCGAAAAAAGGTACCGTTGGGTACCGGTATCGATTCACAGGTACCGGTACCGTTGGGTACCGGTATCGATTCACAGGTACCGGTACCGGTATCGGTTCAAATGTGAAAGGTACCCATCCCTAACCGTGAGTCATGACTGGAGTCTAGTTCTGCTAGCACACATAGCCTACTGTGTTGTACAGACGGTTTCAAACTGTATTTTAAATTAGAAAGCAAACAAAATAAATGGACAAGAGAAAAATAAATCTCAATTTGGTCAGTATTGTCATTTGGACATGCAAAGCCATTACTTTAAGTTGCAGGCAAGAAAGACAAGTCTGTCCACAACCTCTGGTTTTAAAACTGCCCTGTTGCAGGTCACAAAAAATATATATATATATATATATATATATAAAAAAATTAAAGAAAAAAAAGAAAAGATTTTTCGATTTTTTTTTATTTCGATATTCGATATCGATTATTAAAATATATTGCAATATTTATCGTTATCGTTATATCGCCCAGCCCTACCTCAAAGGCGCTAAAAACAAGATTACAAACATCACAAACAAACTGGTCAGACTACTACTTGACCTTACTCCTAGAACCCACCTCACCCCTGCCCACTTTGACTACCTAGGATGGCTTAGAGTAGACGACAGAGTACAGCAACTTGCAATGGGCCTGGTCTACAAGATACACTATACGACTACAGTACCCATGTACATGTCAAAATACTTCCCAAAGGTCAGTGAATACCACGACCACAACACCAGAGGGAGCTCAACAAATCATGTTAAACCCAGATTCTGCTCAAACAAGGGACTAAACACGTTTCACAATTATGCCACATCAATCTGGAACGCCCTACCCAAAGCTGTAAAGGAATGTGAATCACTACCCACTTTCAAAACCATTCTCAAAGAGCACCTACGGGAGACTGCAATTCGAAACTGGCCCCTGTAAATGACATGTACAGTAAATGTCCTAACCCAATAATACACAAGACCCTCTTCTTGGGACAAAGTAAGGTTTTGTCGATATCCCAATGTACAGTTTTGCCTGTACAGTTGTACAGTTTCCCCACCCCACCTACCCAACCCCACCCACCTGAAAGGCGCTATAGAGTTTCTTTCATGCCACATGCCATTGCTCTGATAAATTGTTAGAATACTATCTTATTCATTTTAACCATGGCACTGGTTGGATACGTGAAGCTCTGTTTGTCTTGTTGTTTTTGTCTTTTTCTATATATTTTCTATGTATTGGGGCCTATGTTGTCTCAGCTTGTATGTTGCTTGTCCTGTGTTGTTGGCGACCCGTGTTGTGTGATTGTTATTGCAACCATGATGAAGCTGAAGGCAAATCTCCATGGAATCTTTCTATATCTATCTATCTATCTATCTATCTATCTATCTATCTATCTATCTATCTATCTATCTATCTATCTATCTATCTATCTATCTATCTATCTATCTATCTATCTATCTATCTATCTATCTATCTATCTATCTATCTATCTATCTATCTATCTATCTATCTATCTATCTGTAATTCAAAATTATAATCCCATTTTCTTTCAAACTACTGTAATTTGGTCTGGATTTGGTAGTTATAAGGCACTTTGGGCAGAGGTGTTTTGCAGGCTGTCGCATACAGGCGTAGAGGCAGCTCTGCGTAGAAGTGTCATGAAAAGGCTGAATTTATCCCACTTGTTAATTGTTGTTGTTAGAATTGCATTTAATCATCAATTACTTCATGCAATGAGCTCATACCATACAGAGCTACATATGGGAGTATAACTTGGTTTCCATGCTAGTGACTAGGGCTGACCTTCGATTTTTTTTGGAATTCGAAGCTTCGGGGCCAAGATTCGATTTTAATTCGAAGCTTTGAGATAAAAAAAAATAAAAA
>NC_140169.1:122418229-122432596 GCF_963971535.1 Notolepis coatsorum
GTGTGTGTGTGCGTGCGTGCGTGTGTGTGTGTGTGCGTGCGGGGGTCAGCTCATCTTGCTGATATGCATAATGCTCCTTGCACAAAAGAAAAGGACATATCCCTCCGACATCAGTGTAGGTTCACACACCGTGACATCACAGAAACACTAACCGCCGCAGTGAGGACCACTGAATCTGCCGCTGACTCGTCGAACGGGACACAAGTCGGAACAGTTATTGTTTTTACGATTCAATAAAAGGAAACAGCACCGGAGGCACGCCGTCATCGTGTTTTACTTGACAGTCCAAGAAATATGGTCTGATTGATTGTCCCCTCCCCGGCGGGCTCTGAGCGGCGGGGACAGGTAGGTCTCTCTGGCCGATGAGGTCACCGTTGTGTTCAGGGCCTAAACAATGCACAGCGGCTGGGAGACAGAGGTGGGGGCTCCTTTCTCCCGGGGGGAGCCGCTGTTGACTCAACAAGGGGGTGGAGCGGGAGAGGCAGGCGGGGACAATGGAGCTCCTGGGCCTAATATTGATGTCATACTACTCATCTCCACATTATCCCCGGTATTGATTAGGCTGATCTCAGCCTGGAGGGCTGTGGTGCAACAACCAACAGACAGTGCTCTCTCTCTGTCTCTCTCTGTCTCTGCACCCCCTCCACCTCACCGCCTCCCACACAGTGAGAGAGTGAGAAACAAAGCCATTTGTCTCGTTCTCCTCGTCGAGCACTTGGCGAAAGCCAGGGTTACTTACTGTATGAGCCTCCTGCACTGTAACCCAATAGCGTTCCTCGGAGAAAGACATCATGGCATCAAGCATCATGGTTTATTGATCAAGAGTGGTTTTCAACACGGTTGATGTTTCAAATTTCTCAATTGCACATTCGAAGCGGTTTTGCAGTTAGAACTGAACAAAGGGACACGATGCAATGCTCACGGACACCAGCTCAACTCATTCATTGATTATTATTATTCAATATATACTGTATATATATAGGAATGAAATATAGTTATCAAAACAGGCCAGATGTAATAATAATTCATGAATTAACATTATCAACATTGTGTCTGAAACAGCCACACAGCGTTTAAAGATGATGTCACATGACGTAGCTAACAAATTACTCACAAAGACAGACCGTATGTGCCAATTGCTTTAAAGTACGTGGAAAGTCTGAATCACTAACTAACATTTACTGAACCCAGAAGAAGAAGAAAAAATCGGTGGAAATGTGGGCTGCGCCTGCCTCTTCATTCTTTCCACAAGGAAAAATGTACTTGGTTTATAACATAATCATAAAATCAGAGACTGTAATGTTAGTACAGGGATATCCGTCTCCATCAGATGAGAGGGAGGGAGGGAGAGAGAGAGAGAGAGAGAGAGAGAGAGAGAGAGAGAGAGAGAGAGAGAGGTGAGTAAAGCCGTCGTCTGATCTCATCGACATCAACGCGGTGCAACTGTATGACATTCAGCGAGCGCAGTGTTAGACGAAGGCTCAATGTCACGGTGGTAATGGAGCGTCACTTCGGCAGCGCAGGAGAGCACACTCTCTACGACAGACAGTGGGGGATTTCATACGTGAAACGACAGATTAACCCTGACGACCATATATACAGTACGTTATCCGAGACCTCGCTCCCATGACAACACGTCGCCCCGGTAACCCCGGAGAGGGCGCTCCTCTCATTTATAACAGCACACGTACTTTAAAGTACATGGCGGGATAACTCAAACCCACACATGAAGACGACAAAATATACCCATGATGAGCCAGGACAACACGTTATCCAAGACCTCTTTCCAATGACCGCGCACACACACACACACACACACACACACACACACACACACACACACACACACACACACACACACACACACACACACCTATGCACATATTAGTGATGCACGATATATCGGCCGCCGATATAATATCGGCCGATATGGCCGTTTTTTTACACCTCGGTATCGGTCCGATATCAAGATAGGGCCGATATATATATAAAAAAAAAAAAAAAAAAAACGTTTTTTTTTTATTTTATTTTTTTTTTTTATATTTTTTTTCTTCTTTTTACATGTTTTGGTCTCAAAAAGTTTCAAAATATCAGTCATTTCTGAAAATAAGTTACAAAAGTTAAAAAAATTATGCGTTTTGGAAAATAGCTCTTTATTTGATTATCATAAAAAAGTGTTTTCTATACAGAGATATCGACATCGGTAAATATCGGTATCGGCCAGAACAGCAATATTAATATCGGTTATCGGTATCGGCCACAATTTTCACATCGGTGCATCACTAGCACATATGCACACACTCACACACACACACACACACACACACACACACACACACACACACACACACACACACTGTCACACACACACACACACACACACACACACACACACACACACACACACACACACACACACACACACACACACACACACACACACACACACACACACACACACACACACACACACACCCACCCACCCCATAGGAGGCATTTCTTTGGACACTTATATATTGATTGATCTTCTCATCTATAATACGCACACTTCAAAGTACAGGTGGGGTTGTTTGCGAGCCGGGAACGCCGTGGCTCGGGCCGTACTCTCCCCACTCGGCTGGCCCTCTGCCCGGGCTGTGTCACCCGCTAACGTGTTGTCTTTCAGCCTCTGCGCTGACATCATTACTGCCTGCAGGGCCACTCCTCTCTCTACCTCGTACTTGCCCTATCTAGGGTTTCATGTAAAGTAAGGTGTAGTATGTGGATAATTGGTCCTCTGGTGTCTGGCGGGGTCACACTATCACCGGGGCTAAAAATACACACCCTGTGTGTGTGGGGGGGGGGGGGGGGGGGGGGTTGATCAGGGTTGATTTGTATTATTAATTTTTTATATATTATATTATATAAATTGGTCAACGACAAGTATTTTATTACAATTTCCATCATTGTATAGATATTCACCAGTATACAGTTACACCTTTTGAACACAAGAGGGCGATACTACTAGGGCTGTCACTAACGATTATTTAGTTTTTTAGCTTTAGATAAAAAAAACTACCAGCCATAGACATTTTTACCGGCCATAAATGGCTTTTTGGTATATTTCCATGAATTATTATATGTATTGTGTGTTATCTCTCCACTCCACGCTATGGTAGTGCTTGTGCCAGCACAGGAGATATGATTATCTTTTATTATTATATATATATAGGCTAGGCCTGTCACGATAACACATTTTGCTGGGCGATTAATTGTCCCAGAAATTATTGCGATAAGTGATATTATTGCGGTTTTGAGAGAAATAATTTTTTTGAGAAATGTATTTCCCAAAAGTTTTCAATCAACTTTTTTTTTTTTACTAATATAATGATAATAGCATAATAATGCAAGGAAACCGTTTCAAAGTGCAATAAACCTTTATTTAACATTGGAAGACATTTTAAATATCCTAAATTACTACCTAACCAATCAGATATGAGGTAGCGTCTGAAGCAGAGTAACCTTGTTCCCAGTTTTATCTCCGTGAGAGCAATGATAAAACGAGCAGAGCAATGTGTGTGGACAAGAGGCAGGTTGCTACGTTTACTGTAGGAAGGGGCTTTTAGACCCATGTTTTTATTTTTTGCTTCGAAAAGAGGGACGTGGGACATTAGGTAAAATGGCTGTGCAGTATACAACCAAAAGCGGGACACCTGGTCACCCTAATTGTGGCTTAAAATATAGCTCAACAATAATCAAATAAACACAAATATATACTATCTCTATTGGAATGGAGACTTTTCAGCACAGGATAAACTAGGGATGGGCAAAAAAAACAGATCGATTGATCACATGATGTACTTGAGTACTCGTGGAGGAAAACGCTGTACAAAATAAACGTCTTTTCAGGTGTTTTAGACTTTGCTCTTTTATTTTGAAACCCACCGACCGGAAGTATTGTTGTTATTATCCTAGCAGAACCTATGAGCGGACAACTTGTGTCGTCCGGTTCTGTGTTTTTGAGCTAATGATAAAACAAATGTTGAGATTGTTGGTGAACAACTAACTTTAGGTTAGTTTTAACGTTAGCTACTAACGTTAGATGCAGCTACTACAGGCAATCAACGATGAGGAGAAGCGTCATAGCATCAACGCTAGATCTTTAATCTTTATTTAGCAGTCCAGTTTCTCCGGGCAGTAGCGTATAGCGTTTGTTCACGCTACATCACTACTTGGGTCTAAAAATAGCTACAATACAAAGAACGCTACTTGGTTCAAAAGGAGCGACGCTACCATCACGCTACTGAGAAATGTAGTTAAGCTATGTAGCGTTGCTACTGCCCAACATACGCATGGTGCTCACAGGAGCTCCCGTGCTGTACTCTGTAGTAACGTCAGCGGCCCGCCTCCCCACACGGAGAGGTACTGGTTCCCGCCTCATTAAAACAAACACGCAAATAGCAATTAATTGCGCCCGTCAAAATCATTGCATTCATTTTCATTATTACGCGATAAATTGATTTATTGCTTATTGCAACAGGCCTAATATAGGCTAAAATCAATATCTTCCTTTTGAATAAAATTTGCTCAAGAATCAGGATTGTTAAAGCTAATTAGCCTAATCCATGTAAAAAAGAGTAGCCTATAGTAAATGGATGCACACAGCCACACACACGCACACACACAAGAGGGAAAATAGCTTATAGCAGATTTTACAATATTTTTGCTAATGAAGTGAAATATTTATTATCATCAACTATCAAGTTCGTTTTTACAGTGTAATTTTTGGCTACTTCATTGATCATCATCATTGAACGCACAGAGAGAAAGAGAGGGGGAGAGAGAGCCCCCCCCCCTTTCCTCACTATTAGAACTCCATGAAACTGATTTCTCCTGTGATCTAGCTTAGCTTAGTTAGCACTAGCAGCTAATGTTAGTTAAGGATTTTAACCGCGACGGGCATACAGGAATGGCGAGGATATTATAAAGCATGTTAGATGCATTTATTGGACCTGTTGCTCGCGGAGTTTACATAGAAACAGCGCGACTCGCAAGAGGAGTTATCACAGGCTGTAGAACGCAGGCTGAAGAGCTGCCATAGCTTCTAACATGTAAGGTGTGGGTATCAGGCTCCGCTCCTCCCTTCCAGCTGGAGTGAAACACGTAAGTTATAAATGTGAGCAAAACGCGCACTGTGACTGTCGAGTCCTGGCTCTAGGCAGAATCACGAAAAGTGGTTTAAGAAAAGTTATTTATATCTTGAACGTGATTCACTGCGCATTAATTAGATTACACATTATGACTTTGAACGTCTTCCATTTCGACCGCAAAAGGCACATACAATTAACAATATGATGTGTCGATCATGAATATGCAAATCGACTAAATTTGATCGTCGACGACGTCGACTAGGCCGACAAATCGTGACAGCCCTAGATACTACACTGGTTCACCGGTAATCAACTCTCTGGTACCTGTTTACGCCATAGTGACCCTATTGTCATTGACATTCATTGCTTATGTCATCTTATCAACCAGGAAATGCTCACGTGAAACCTAGTCCTATATGTGAAACTAGAATTTGATAAAGGTGATCTATGCATGAAAATAATTGGGTTTTTTCGAGCAAATCTCTTAGTTACAACAACATTGTGTAAGCTAAGCAGGATTATGATTATAGGTGAATCTCTTAGTTACAACAACATTGTGTATGCTAAGCAGGGTTGTGATTATAGGCAAACGTATTTCCAATGTATTTCCCAGAGATGGCTGCTCTGGTCAGAAATCACGATCTACAGTGCGACTGACGACTTAACGTTAGCAGCCCGCTAAACTCTCTTGAACTCAACAGGTCGACGGTTCAAACCGAGAACACGATTTCCACTGCTGTGATGGCTTTCAAAAACTAATTTCAGTGTTTCGCTCCTCTTTTACTCCTCTCTCCCGCTGTGCTCCATTGTCATGTCTCCCGTTAATGTTCCATAACATATTTCAGAGCACATTTGCATTGGTAGTGTCTGCACCAGTCATCTGGACTCGTGTGAGTTGCCAGTGCATTGTGCGGTTTGTTGCACGCTCCTGTTCAATGTGAGGAGGACCAACATATGGCAAAAGAGTATGCAGGGAACATTGTTCATTTAACCGTGATCACGGAAGTCTGATCAGAGAAAGTTGTCCTTCATGTTTTAGTATAGTTAACTCATTGAGACACTGGAATGCTTGATTGAGACCTTTTTATGACTCAATGTGGTCTCAGCTTGCATTTCTGAGAGTGGATAATTGACAATGCAAACCAAAGTAGACCAATACCATAACATAAGGAACCATCATAGAAATTACAAATATATAGTGCAGTATAAATATGTATGTAATACATTGGTTATTAATAAACTCTTAATAAAACATTTCACTGTGCTTCTAAATGTGTTCCATATAAGAGCACATCTACTCTTTGGGATAAATGTGAATGTAGAGCCCTGACCCAGAGGAGTATATGGATAAGTCTTCTGCTTCAGACCTGACACACAGTAAGTGTGCCGCCTGGCGGACACATGCTCTCTACTGAGCGCACTCTTCCAGTTTTTCTTTTTCTTTTTTGGAATATGATTCACATGGTGTCGATATTGTTGTTGTTTGGTGACGTTCTCTCATAGGAGATGTGGTGCAACTGTAAATTGGCACAATGAGACACATACACGCAAGCACACAGACACGCGTACGCGCGCACGCACGCACACACACACACACACACACACACACACACACACACACACACAGACACACACACACACACACACACACACACACACACACACACACACACACACACACACACACACACACACACACACACACACACACACACACACACACACACACACACACACACACACACACACACACACACACACACACACACACAGAGTGTTGTTGCCCTGCTCTCCCTAAATATACACCAGGTTAATTATTCACAGCCCTCAGGGTCTACTGTCTAGCAGGTTAGCAGCAGCATGCGTAAGAACCTGTCTTGCCTGATTTTATCTCTCAAGGTTTTGGTTTTCGTTATTCTGGGCACAGAGTCAAGTGATAGGAGCGTCATCCGATTTTTTTTTTTTTTTGGTTTCCAGTGGGGGAGAAGAGGAAAGGGTCACAGAGCAGTTAAACTGACAGCCTGGCACGAGAGAGAGAGAGAGAGAGAGAGAGAGAGAGAGAGAGAGAAATAGAGAGAGAAAAAGAGAGAGAGAGAGAGAGAGAGAGAGAGAGAGAGAGAGAGAGAGAGAGAGAGAGAGAGAGAGAGAGAGAGAGAAGAGAGAGAGAGAGAGAGAGAGAGAGAGAGGAGAGAGAGAGAGAGAGACTGGTGGCTGGGGTGAGGGGGATATGGTACTGTAGGCTGGCGGACCTGCCAGTGAGTAAGGCCTCTGGTCTGCTGGGCTCGCTGAAAACACATGTGAAACAGGAACTCTGTGTTCAACGTCCTCCTCTGCAACAAGCTTCCTGGAGACACATCTGCCTCTCCTCTGCCGGCAGACTGCTGCCTCATACTTTACCCTCGGTCAAACTGTGACCTAGTTTCTGCCGGGATGTGGAGAGTCAAAACAAAATACAAAACACAACGCACTGCACGCAACACACACAACACACGCACGCACACCCGACACACACACACACGTGTGAACACGCACACACAATCTCTTCTCTTTCTGCTTGCTTTGGAAAGATGGTGGCGGGATTTCTCACTCGAGTGGTGTTTGCACAAGATTACACTTTCCTAACTGCACATTCTCCGCGAGCAAAATACACATCGTCAGCTTGAATGAATGTTGATTCTGTTGATAAAGATCGAGTGCGGATAAAGAAAATAGAAATGCTACAAACACAAGTAGCAACAGAACATCTCTGCAAAAGAAAACTTTTGCTCTTCTGTTCAAGTCCAATATGAATTGTTTCCCGTCGTTGGGAGAGTAGCTTGCTAGCTTGAAGATGTTTTTTTTGGTGTTGAACGTAGAGATGGAGACTGAGATGGATAGGGACCCCAAAATTAGGGATGGCACAGATCCGATACTCAGTATCGGTATCGGGCCGATACTGGTCAAATTCACAGGATCGGATATCGGAAAAACAGGAAGTATTTTCCGATCCGATACATGCCGCAAAGCCATCACGTCAACAGTAGTAGCGCGACAACAAAGTTAGCGTTAGCTAAACGTGAGCGTCGCGGTCATGTCAGCTGTGTGGAGTTATTTTAAGCTCAAAGAAGAAAAAGGCTAAACAGCCTGTGGCGTTATGCTAATGTATGCACGCTAATTACGACACAGGCCACCGTACTGGGGTCACGGGACAGGTACGCACTCGCATGGCAGAGTAGACTAGGAGCGGATAATGGTGGAGCTACGGAGCTAACAGCTAACAACAAAGACACTCACAAATACAGAGGACTCGCGTGTATACTTGTGGAATAACATGACACAGCGAGTGTAATATCTGCAACGGAAGTATTTCTAGGGGTGGCAGGCAACACTTGCAGATTCATCATGGAAACAGGAGTATACCAAGTTTATACATGCAAACGAATGCCAAGAGGAAAAGTTTTGCAGCAACTGACGTCGCTGGAAACCATTCAGAAGTGCGAGCAACTCCCTGCAGACGGTAACAAAGCAAAGCTGATAACTCTAACAGAGAAAATAACCTAATTTATTGTGCAGGACGCCAGCCCCTTTCTGTTGTTGAAATGTAATGTTAGGTTTTCGACGCTTAACCTCGCTTCATGTTGCCAAACCGGCATTTTATCTCCGATACGGCTATCCCAAATAAGTACAATGTTGTGTTTCTTTTTTCAAATGTAGCCAAGAGTAAAGAACATAACCCTATCAAAACAGCAGTCAAAGTGTATATTTTCAGCACCACGTTTGTTTACCAATGATTTTAAAATCTCCGCACATTGCACTGGAAACGGGGGCGAGGACAGGAAGCTGTCATGAAATCGCTGTAGTCTTATTAACTTTATTAACTAAAAGATGTTAACAAAATAAAAAGCAGCAGCTCTATTGCAGATTTGAGTAATGTATGCTATGTATTTATTCTTTTAGGGGATTAGGATTTGTTTCACAGTTTTAGCATGATGTTTTATAGATGGCTAGGTTGAACACAGGTTTATGTTTTTAATAGGGGGGGGGTAGGATCGGGATCGGTGTCGGTCGATACTCAAGGCTGTGATATCGGTATCGGATATGAAAAAAGTGGTATCATGCCATCCCTACCCAAAATAATTATGGAATATGCCGTGACATTACCATTGGTGTCATGGGTTTTCAATTACATTATACTATGTGTTACAATTACAAGTACAAAATTGGTACCATGGCGATGCATGCCTTTTTCTTCCCAAGGCAGTGGTAGATTATTCATACTGTGGCCAGTACCATGCTAAAACTAAGAACTACAGTCAAACTACCAGGGTAATTATTTTTGTAAGGGTGAAGTATTGTCATTCATTTCTATCTTCTCAGGAAACTACACCTAGTTATTTAGAGCCCCAGACATCACTAGCCTACATCTGAAACTATTTATGTGAAGTTGAGGCAGACTCTCTCTCTCTCTCTCCTCTCTCTCTCTCTCTCTCTCTCTCTCTCTCTCCTCTCTCTCTCCTCTCTCTCCTCTCTCTCTCCTCTCTCTCCTCTCTCTCTCTCTCTCTCTGTGTGTTTATATCTGTCTGTACACAGTGTGTCTACCCACACCTTCGTCAACAGACCCTGGGCACAACTGGGCTCCAATGAGTTTAGTTGTTTTGACTATAAGTGTGTGCATTACACAAGCTGGCAATCACAGCGTGCCCGTGTGTGTGTGCGTGTGTCAACAACCCACCAGTGTCTAGTAGGCTGCCAATGAAAACCCAGAGAGAACCCCACAGAAACCCCTGCAGTGAAGCACCGACCGTAGAGTCATAGATCAGTCAGCTCCCCCAGACGAAAGGTGACACACACACAGAAGTGACATACAGGGCTTATTTGGTTTTTCTGCACACAGCCACACCTTCCTGCTGCTGCCCACGTGCCACGTGGTAATGAAGTCATCAACCAGGTGATGTCTGAAAGTTCATTCAATATCCAAGTTCAGTCATGTAAAAAGGCACAATCTGTAATCCAAGTATCAACAAAAGTGTGGCTCCCCCACCATCAAAAATGCCAAACATTCAGGATCGGACATAGGTGTGTTATCGTTGCAGAACGTGAGGTGTTTTTAATACAGCGACTGTTCGGCGACGCCTGTAAACATAGACCACTGCACTTCCACGTTACATTGAGCTCATGTGAGAGAGAGCGGGGGGAGAAAATGAATGAGTGGACGAGAGCCTTGACATTAAGTGGTTGTAGCTAGGGCTGTGGGGGTGGTGGAGACATGATCCAATAGACTTTTATACGCCCCGGGTCTCCTGAAAACGGAGAGACCGGTCCCAAGTCGATCGGCACATTCTCGGCCGAGCTATAGTCACCTTTCCGCACCTACTCCCGAACTCTGCATGCGCAGATTGCCCATAGAGTCCCTCTGGATAGTCCAGAGATCTAGGTTTATCAATCTGAGCATGCGGAGTGATGCGGAGTGACTATCGACTTGGAAGTGTTGCGGTGGGCTATCGGAGTAAAACAGCCTTGTGCACACAGTGAGGACAAGGACACTGCCATGCCATTGTGTCACTTTTGTATCTAGGAATGAGTGGGTGACACTGTATCCAGAGAGGTGAAGGATGTCTGTTTTTCAATGTGTATATAATATATATCGGTGGGTGACAGCATTTACTCAGACGGATCTATAGATCTTAAAAGTAGCTGGCAGTCAGAGAGTGTGTGTCTTCAGTCGGACTGCAGATGAGGGCCTGTTATCAGCTGAGCCCAAAGATAACCAGCCAAGGTCATTGTCTACAGCAGCACTGGCGTCACATAGCAGTGTAACCACAGAAGGGGATAATTATATCAACATTGCCGTTGCTATAGTGATCTGGATCAAATAGCTGTTGTCAAAGACAGCGCGTCACATAGTAACGAGGAGAGGGGGCGGGCCTGTTGTTAGGGGGAAGAAGGTATGATGTGAGTTTCTTCCGGGTAAGGTTAGACTGAGATACGAACCACACAGAAGAGCGGACGCGTTGATCAGAGACTTTCATCCCTCTCCACCCTCGCTGGGTGGGGGAGGGGAGTGACACATCATCACTGGCTTCAGCTAACAGGAAATGGTGGTTTGGCTAACAACGAGGCCCGAACCATTGGAAGAGACGATGGAGAAGAGAATTAAGACTGAACAATGACAATACAGAACGGGGTTACATCTGATTACGAGGCTTTGTTTATGAAATAAACAACGTTTTTCCAAGAAAGGTATCACGTTGCCAGTGTCGAATTCTTATGATTACGGATTGCATATAAGGGGGATGACCACGATGTACAGCCAGTATGAGAAGGTCGAGAGATAAACACAATGCAGAAACTACACAAACACAGATGAAGAGGTGATACTGGCTGATTATGCCATGAAATCTAACAGAGGGATATATTGTCCTTCGAGGTCACTCAGTGCTGAATAAATACCACTCTGCCCAGTTAATTAGCCTTTACAAATGTCTTTGTTTACGGGGAGAGCGAGCTAGCAAAGCGGTTTCGTGTACCGGGTGTATAGATACTAGGGCTGTCTTAAATACTTCGAAGCTTTGTTCGATGGCACGAGCTTCGAACATAAAAAAAAATCTACTTTTTTTTTTTGCCTCAAATCTTGCGCCTCCATTCCAATGAAACGAAAGTAAGCGGCGCCTCGACTCCACCTCTCTACAACAAGCACTTGGAGATTATCTGTGTTGAAAACAACAAGGACATGTGCAGCAGACATGTCGACGAATAAGTCATCAGACGTGTGGTTACACTTTAAAATATGCAAAGACAATGCCTCTACAACAACTTTGTCAAATCACCTAAAAAACGTAAGTATCGTTGTACACGACGGCGACGCCACACAACACATTAATAAGGCTATGCCTATGCTGCTATGACTAATGTGTTACCAAGTTGGCTAATTTAATTGTAATCATCTGCTTTTGTAGGTGCATTGTCTGATATAATTATAAATTATAAATGATAAATTAAATATAATATAATTGTTTGCTTGATAGACGAAGGTTGCAACATAATTATGTAATGTCATGTCGTTGGCTGTGAGAGCAGCCCCCACTGCACCCAGGCAGCGCAGCCGAGTGAAACCTTGTTGGCTGCGTCACAGTCACGAAAGGGGCTACTTAATTAATTAATCCAATCCACTTTATTTATAGAGCACATTTAAAAACAACAAGGTTTACCAAAGTGCTGTACAAGTCACACAACATAAGATATAAAAAAAAAAAAATATATATATATATATATATATATATATATATATATATATATATATATATATATATATATATATATATATATATATTATAAATAATTAAAAAAAAAATCTCGAAGCTTCCAATTAAAATCAAAGCTCGGCCCGAAGCTTCGATTGCCAAAAAAAGCTTCGGAAGGTCAGCCCTATTAGATACGTACGTTAAGTTGTGCGTGAGGGGAATGTTTTCATTTACCGTTGGTTTTGAAAAAGATGTAAGAAAATATGTATGTGACTAGGGTTGGGTATTGAACTCTACTACTACTTTTAAGGGTACCGACCGTATTACATCGGTACTACCGAGTACCGATTCACGCTAGATACCAAAAATAGTACCACATTTTCGGTACCTTTACATGTTTAGTATAAGAGTTTAATATTACTAGACAAGCGGGAGCCTTTTCCACAAATATACAGTATATTACTGTCCCATCTCTTGGGTCTTTGGAAAGACCAGACGAGGTCAGAGGAGTTCGATAATATTTACAGAGGATGGCCAGATATTGATTATGCTTGTTGATATTTAAACATTTACAAACATAATACATGATCATGCGATTTATTTTGTGCAGTGTATTACAACAATAAATAACTAAATGTTCTAAATAAATAACAATGTTGAAATTGAGAAGTTTGGACAGATTTTTTTGTTAAATGACAGAGTTACGTAGCAAAACAAGATGCTCCTTGGATACTGCTACTGAATTCCAGGAACTGGTACTGGTACCGGACCGGTTAAAAATGTGTACAGTACACAACCCTATACGTGACTATAACTCAAATGTATACGTTCAAAAGAAAATCCATATTGAAGTCATTAACTACAGCGTATTTGCGCTGCTCTTTCGCCTATTTAGTAGTTTCCTTGGATCAGGTCCAATGGCGTTTCCCAGCCAAGGAGATTGACATTCAGACCGCATTCACTGAGGAGAGACAACACAGGGATTCCCACCGTCATTGATCATCATTCCCCCATCAGATCGCTGATGTGAGAGGAAAAGAGACAGAGGGCAATTAATCATACGCCGCTCTCACACCGCTCCGTCTCTCTTGATGGAGGAGTATATGGGTCTATAACGCCGCTCAGATACCCCCGGCGAACAGAGGAAAACCAGAAAATCCCATACGAGTCGACCGTGAGCGGATGGCGACGATACAACAACTCCGGGGTTGGGTCTCCGGGACGGGAGGTTTAGCAAATCGCGGCGTAATCCTCTGATAGGAGGAGAGACGGAGAGATGCATTTAGTTCAAGTTCAAGTTTCTTTATTAGTTGTCATACAAAAATGCAGAATACTTTTATATGAAATGCTTTTTCCTGTTCTGCTCCTGAGAGTGTGCTAGATAAAATAAAAATAGATAAGTAAAAAATAGAAGTCAAAAGTACGTAACAAGTGTAAACAAAAGTGTTCAAAACAAAAGTGTTCAATATACATATACAATATATACAGAGTAAAACAAAATTAGTACTGAGTTACAATACAATATAAAGTACAATGCAGAATGGGATAAGGTACAACTTAGGGTAAGGTGCAATGAGGTATGAGTTGTAGTGCAAATCTCTTTACCAATAAATATAAATATAAAGTGTGTTAAAGTTTCTAAAGTGGGTGAAGTGGGTGCTACAGTGAGTTGTTTATTTAAAGTGAGTGTTGTGCATGTGGATGTGAGTAGTGTTATTGTCATTGAGCATCCTGATGGCCTGGGCATAGTTAAGCTCCTTCTGAGTCTCTCTGTGCTTGCCTTGAGACTCCGGTATCGCTTGCCTGATGCCTACTGTGCCTCTCTGTGCGCCACCGTCACCCTACTGGGCGCGGCAGACGTTTAACACGACGTGGAAGTTAGAAAACATCACAAAGTAGAGTGCCGTGCGGTGTCTCGTTACAAACACACTCCCTGTGGCCAAATGAGGACCCACCAAGCATGTGGGATATGCTGCGAGATGTGTTGCTGAAAAGGTCAACTAGCAGACTATCCTGTT
>NC_140169.1:122432796-122475296 GCF_963971535.1 Notolepis coatsorum
AGTCTTGTTTATAGAGATAGAAACACTCAGTCCTACTTCCACTAGAGAGACTGTGTGACCAGTTTTCAGTGTTCAGTTCCCTTAATTAAAGCTACAATATGGTTGTTTTTGGCTGGACTCGGAGGGTGTAGCCCTGTATGAGGCAATGTCTGACTGACTGACTGACTGACTGACTGACTGACTGACTGACTGACTGACTGACTGACTGACTGACTGACTGACTGACTGACTGACTGACTGACTGACTGACTGACTGACTGACTGACTGACTGACTGACTGACTGACTGACTGACTGACTGACTGACTGACTGACTGACTGACTGACTGACTGACTGACTGACTGACTGACTGACTGACTGACTGACTGACTGACTGACTGACTGACTGACTGACTGACTGACTGACTGACTGACTGACTGACTGACTGACTGACTGACTGACTGACTGACTGACTGACTGACTGACTGACTGACTGACTGACTGACTGACTGACTGACTGACTGACTGACTGACTGACTGACTGACTGACTGACTGACTGACTGACTGACTGACTGACTGACTGACTGACTGACTGACTGACTGACTGACTGACTGACTGACTGACTGACTGACTGACTGACTGACTGACTGACTGACTGACTGACTGACTGACTGACTGACTGACTGACTGACTGACTGACTGACTGACTGACTGACTGACTGACTGACTGACTGACTGACTGACTGACTGACTGACTGACTGACTGACTGACTGACTGACTGACTGACTGACTGACTGACTGACTGACTGACTGACTGACTGACTGACTGACTGACTGACTGACTGACTGACTGACTGACTGACTGACTGACTGACTGACTGACTGACTGACTGACTGACTGACTGACTGACTGACTGACTGACTGACTGACTGACTGACTGACTGACTGACTGACTGACTGACTGACTGACTGACTGACTGACTGACTGACTGACTGACTGACTGACTGACTGACTGACTGACTGACTGACTGACTGACTGACTGACTGACTGACTGACTGACTGACTGACTGACTGACTGACTGACTGACTGACTGACTGACTGACTGACTGACTGACTGACTGACTGACTGACTGACTGACTGACTGACTGACTGACTGACTGACTGACTGACTGACTGACTGACTGACTGACTGACTGACTGACTGACTGACTGACTGACTGACTGACTGACTGACTGACTGACTGACTGACTGACTGACTGACTGACTGACTGACTGACTGACTGACTGACTGACTGACTGACTGACTGACTGACTGACTGACTGACTGACTGACTGACTGACTGACTGACTGACTGACTGACTGACTGACTGACTGACTGACTGACTGACTGACTGACTGACTGACTGACTGACTGACTGACTGACTGACTGACTGACTGACTGACTGACTGACTGACTGACTGACTGACTGACTGACTGACTGACTGACTGACTGACTGACTGACTGACTGACTGACTGACTGACTGACTGACTGACTGACTGACTGACTGACTGACTGACTGACTGACTGACTGACTGACTGACTGACTGACTGACTGACTGACTGACTGACTGACTGACTGACTGACTGACTGACTGACTGACTGACTGACTGACTGACTGACTGACTGACTGACTGACTGACTGACTGACTGACTGACTGACTGACTGACTGACTGACTGACTGACTGACTGACTGACTGACTGACTGACTGACTGACTGACTGACTGACTGACTGACTGACTGACTGACTGACTGACTGACTGACTGACTGACTGACTGACTGACTGACTGACTGACTGACTGACTGACTGACTGACTGACTGACTGACTGACTGACTGACTGACTGACTGACTGACTGACTGACTGACTGACTGACTGACTGACTGACTGACTGACTGACTGACTGACTGACTGACTGACTGACTGACTGACTGACTGACTGACTGACTGACTGACTGACTGACTGACTGACTGACTGACTGACTGACTGACTGACTGACTGACTGACTGACTGACTGACTGACTGACTGACTGACTGACTGACTGACTGACTGACTGACTGACTGACTGACTGACTGACTGACTGACTGACTGACTGACTGACTGACTGACTGACTGACTGACTGACTGACTGACTGACTGACTGACTGACTGACTGACTGACTGACTGACTGACTGACTGACTGACTGACTGACTGACTGACTGACTGACTGACTGACTGACTGACTGACTGACTGACTGACTGACTGACTGACTGACTGACTGACTGACTGACTGACTGACTGACTGACTGACTGACTGACTGACTGACTGACTGACTGACTGACTGACTGACTGACTGACTGACTGACTGACTGACTGACTGACTGACTGACTGACTGACTGACTGACTGACTGACTGACTGACTGACTGACTGACTGACTGACTGACTGACTGACTGACTGACTGACTGACTGACTGACTGACTGACTGACTGACTGACTGACTGACTGACTGACTGACTGACTGACTGACTGACTGACTGACTGACTGACTGACTGACTGACTGACTGACTGACTGACTGACTGACTGACTGACTGACTGACTGACTGACTGACTGACTGACTGACTGACTGACTGACTGACTGACTGACTGACTGACTGACTGACTGACTGACTGACTGACTGACTGACTGACTGACTGACTGACTGACTGACTGACTGACTGACTGACTGACTGACTGACTGACTGACTGACTGACTGACTGACTGACTGACTGACTGACTGACTGACTGACTGACTGACTGACTGACTGACTGACTGACTGACTGACTGACTGACTGACTGACTGACTGACTGACTGACTGACTGACTGACTGACTGACTGACTGACTGACTGACTGACTGACTGACTGACTGACTGACTGACTGACTGACTGACTGACTGACTGACTGACTGACTGACTGACTGACTGACTGACTGACTGACTGACTGACTGACTGACTGACTGACTGACTGACTGACTGACTGACTGACTGACTGACTGACTGACTGACTGACTGACTGACTGACTGACTGACTGACTGACTGACTGACTGACTGACTGACTGACTGACTGACTGACTGACTGACTGACTGACTGACTGACTGACTGACTGACTGACTGACTGACTGACTGACTGACTGACTGACTGACTGACTGACTGACTGACTGACTGACTGACTGACTGACTGACTGACTGACTGACTGACTGACTGACTGACTGACTGACTGACTGACTGACTGACTGACTGACTGACTGACTGACTGACTGACTGACTGACTGACTGACTGACTGACTGACTGACTGACTGACTGACTGACTGACTGACTGACTGACTGACTGACTGACTGACTGACTGACTGACTGACTGACTGACTGACTGACTGACTGACTGACTGACTGACTGACTGACTGACTGACTGACTGACTGACTGACTGACTGACTGACTGACTGACTGACTGACTGACTGACTGACTGACTGACTGACTGACTGACTGACTGACTGACTGACTGACTGACTGACTGACTGACTGACTGACTGACTGACTGACTGACTGACTGACTGACTGACTGACTGACTGACTGACTGACTGACTGACTGACTGACTGACTGACTGACTGACTGACTGACTGACTGACTGACTGACTGACTGACTGACTGACTGACTGACTGACTGACTGACTGACTGACTGACTGACTGACTGACTGACTGACTGACTGACTGACTGACTGACTGACTGACTGACTGACTGACTGACTGACTGACTGACTGACTGACTGACTGACTGACTGACTGACTGACTGACTGACTGACTGACTGACTGACTGACTGACTGACTGACTGACTGACTGACTGACTGACTGACTGACTGACTGACTGACTGACTGACTGACTGACTGACTGACTGACTGACTGACTGACTGACTGACTGACTGACTGACTGACTGACTGACTGACTGACTGACTGACTGACTGACTGACTGACTGACTGACTGACTGACTGACTGACTGACTGACTGACTGACTGACTGACTGACTGACTGACTGACTGACTGACTGACTGACTGACTGACTGACTGACTGACTGACTGACTGACTGACTGACTGACTGACTGACTGACTGACTGACTGACTGACTGACTGACTGACTGACTGACTGACTGACTGACTGACTGACTGACTGACTGACTGACTGACTGACTGACTGACTGACTGACTGACTGACTGACTGACTGACTGACTGACTGACTGACTGACTGACTGACTGACTGACTGACTGACTGACTGACTGACTGACTGACTGACTGACTGACTGACTGACTGACTGACTGACTGACTGACTGACTGACTGACTGACTGACTGACTGACTGACTGACTGACTGACTGACTGACTGACTGACTGACTGACTGACTGACTGACTGACTGACTGACTGACTGACTGACTGACTGACTGACTGACTGACTGACTGACTGACTGACTGACTGACTGACTGACTGACTGACTGACTGACTGACTGACTGACTGACTGACTGACTGACTGACTGACTGACTGACTGACTGACTGACTGACTGACTGACTGACTGACTGACTGACTGACTGACTGACTGACTGACTGACTGACTGACTGACTGACTGACTGACTGACTGACTGACTGACTGACTGACTGACTGACTGACTGACTGACTGACTGACTGACTGACTGACTGACTGACTGACTGACTGACTGACTGACTGACTGACTGACTGACTGACTGACTGACTGACTGACTGACTGACTGACTGACTGACTGACTGACTGACTGACTGACTGACTGACTGACTGACTGACTGACTGACTGACTGACTGACTGACTGACTGACTGACTGACTGACTGACTGACTGACTGACTGACTGACTGACTGACTGACTGACTGACTGACTGACTGACTGACTGACTGACTGACTGACTGACTGACTGACTGACTGACTGACTGACTGACTGACTGACTGACTGACTGACTGACTGACTGACTGACTGACTGACTGACTGACTGACTGACTGACTGACTGACTGACTGACTGACTGACTGACTGACTGACTGACTGACTGACTGACTGACTGACTGACTGACTGACTGACTGACTGACTGACTGACTGACTGACTGACTGACTGACTGACTGACTGACTGACTGACTGACTGACTGACTGACTGACTGACTGACTGACTGACTGACTGACTGACTGACTGACTGACTGACTGACTGACTGACTGACTGACTGACTGACTGACTGACTGACTGACTGACTGACTGACTGACTGACTGACTGACTGACTGACTGACTGACTGACTGACTGACTGACTGACTGACTGACTGACTGACTGACTGACTGACTGACTGACTGACTGACTGACTGACTGACTGACTGACTGACTGACTGACTGACTGACTGACTGACTGACTGACTGACTGACTGACTGACTGACTGACTGACTGACTGACTGACTGACTGACTGACTGACTGACTGACTGACTGACTGACTGACTGACTGACTGACTGACTGACTGACTGACTGACTGACTGACTGACTGACTGACTGACTGACTGACTGACTGACTGACTGACTGACTGACTGACTGACTGACTGACTGACTGACTGACTGACTGACTGACTGACTGACTGACTGACTGACTGACTGACTGACTGACTGACTGACTGACTGACTGACTGACTGACTGACTGACTGACTGACTGACTGACTGACTGACTGACTGACTGACTGACTGACTGACTGACTGACTGACTGACTGACTGACTGACTGACTGACTGACTGACTGACTGACTGACTGACTGACTGACTGACTGACTGACTGACTGACTGACTGACTGACTGACTGACTGACTGACTGACTGACTGACTGACTGACTGACTGACTGACTGACTGACTGACTGACTGACTGACTGACTGACTGACTGACTGACTGACTGACTGACTGACTGACTGACTGACTGACTGACTGACTGACTGACTGACTGACTGACTGACTGACTGACTGACTGACTGACTGACTGACTGACTGACTGACTGACTGACTGACTGACTGACTGACTGACTGACTGACTGACTGACTGACTGACTGACTGACTGACTGACTGACTGACTGACTGACTGACTGACTGACTGACTGACTGACTGACTGACTGACTGACTGACTGACTGACTGACTGACTGACTGACTGACTGACTGACTGACTGACTGACTGACTGACTGACTGACTGACTGACTGACTGACTGACTGACTGACTGACTGACTGACTGACTGACTGACTGACTGACTGACTGACTGACTGACTGACTGACTGACTGACTGACTGACTGACTGACTGACTGGCCGGGTCCGGCTTGTTTTTACAAAACCATCAGAATGTATGTAAACTAAATACATGCCACATTTATATGGGAAAGGAAATCTGGATTGGGGCTTTAAGGATGGGAACTGGAACATAAAGTAATATAGTCTGTCTAGGAAACAGGAATGGAATGACAAGGCTGGAACGACGACCTGCACCTCCTGTATATTTGAGTTCCAGCACTTTCAAAACAAGACCACGATGTGCAGCGACCTCTCCGTCGAGAAAGAATGAAAACATGCCTACTTTCTCTCTCGGTGGTGGGTGTTGGTTATGTTTGGAGTACAGATGGTTCAGAGATGGATACACTCATTCCATCTAGGAATTTATTTATTTATTTAGATGAATAGTTCCCTACACACATCACACTCAATGCTACATTACTGCATCTTCTGCGCAATTCTACAGCCATAATCTTATCAAATCCCTTGTCAATCAGCAGGCCATTGCAACGTTGTCCTGTGGCCCACAATTTCCATCCATCCTTGGAGTTGCCCCAACAAATAAATATGGAAAACACAAAAATAGCCTGAACTACTAAGAACCCTGCGCAATCAAGTAACGGTTCATAACTTAAAGATATTTCCAGTTTTTTTTCCTGTATCCTATGGGCTATGAAAACTTCTTTTAATAGCCACTGAAAGTACTCAACAACATTACGGAATAGTGTCTACATGCCTACACTCAAGCATCAGGCATTCAACATTGCCATTAGGAGCCATTAACAAAATGAATAAACTGACCTGGGACACTAGCCTCGTGCATCTTGTTTGATGGTGGCATTCTGGGAATCTCCAGCATCAACATAATCAACATCAGTCTAGATTAAATTATTGATCATAGACACACACACTTATCTTATCTTATTGTCTTGTCTTATTCATTAAAAAAAATAAAAGTGGTCTGCATGTGAACCTTCTTTACTACTATATAATATGCATTGCTACTATACTATGCTATTATGTCTATACTACTATCTACTAAGTATGCTAGTATGTCTATACTATCTACTAACTATGCTATTATGTCTATGCTACTACTAACTATGCTAGTATGTCTATACTACTATGTACTAACTATGCTAGTATGTCTATACTACCATCTACTAACTATGCTAGTATGTCTATACTAATATGTACTAACTATGCTAGTATGTCTATACTACCATCTACTAACTATGCTATTATGTCTATGCTACTATGTAATAACTATGCTACTATGCCTATACTACTATTATGCTACTATGTCAATACTACTACTGTATGCACTCAAAGGGACTCAACACTGCTAGACGAACAACACCACTTACCCTTGACTGTCAGAGGTGTGCCCTCTTGCTGACTTGTTGCAAAAGCTAAATGACTAAATGTACTGAGTGTAGTCAGATAAACATCAACATTCCAAGTCTTCCTGAACGCAATGCAACATTCTCTGTGTAAGCCTATAGCTTCCCTGTTTATCTTAGAAAGTTCTAGGAATTCTTACGCTGAGACAGACTTTTTGAATAAAGCGGCCACTATATTCCAAAATGTTTCTCAACATTTGGCCATTTGGGAGTAACTCTCAAGCCTAGATGCTAAATGCATACATGCCAAAAGTTGAGGTCAGCATTGCAGTGCTGTCTACATCAACCACAGCCCAAACACTGGCTACCAGCAGCACAGGCCCAGTTAAAGAGCTCTGTCACTGAACGTGTTACCACTGGGACAGCACATTTTAAGTTGACTTAAATGAAACTGTTTAAAAAATGTTTATTCGTTCATAAAACACTTTTCCCCCCCTCCATTAGATATTTATATATTAATAAAGTCTCATACTGGCAAAACGTACACTTCGGTTTCTATAATAACATTCAGTGACATTTAATAGCTCTTTTTCTATTCGTGTGAACAGATTCAGCTTTTTATTGGCATACATAAGTTATAACCAACAAATTATATTTTTTCTAAAAGGTTTATATTTAAAGGTGCACTATGCAGCTTTGGAAGAGACATTTGAAACTCAGAGATTTGGAAAAAGATGGTATGTTTTCATAACTGAATAAACAAGCTGTCAGAGGAGAATTGCGTAGATTACACTGTTTGAACACAACGGCAGGGGCCGCAATTTTGTTTACAAACATTCAAAGAAGGCTTACGTTTGGTTCACAGTGCCTCAAAATTATTTTGCTTTGATTTATAATGACATAAAGTGGTCTGCACACGGCGGGCGACAGACGTCGCCTGGCGATGTGATCGCCTGTCGCTCAATGACAATCGCTTAGCCCCCCACACCAGAGGCGACCGTTCTCAGGTATAATGATATGCATAAGCTATGTGTCGCTCTGTTTAGCTGGGGGTGTTTCCCCCCGGGAGATATAGGAGGGCGGACCGCCGGGACCAGAGTCCCGGACGTTACGCTATTAGGTTGTTGTGAAGCGGGTTAGCAGTAGCTGTGTTGTGCAGTACGAGTGAGTATTAACCTGTAAAACTCATATTGAGCTGGAATTAAACCACCATATACGAATACAACCTCTCCTCATTCTTCCTGACATTACTATGCATGCCTGATCGCTACGATACGTTCATTACCAACGATTGGACAAGTATTGTTATGCAGCTGCTGAGTGTTTTTTTCACGGAAGACGCAAACTGTTTTGTTCTCAACCATAATTTTCTTTGGACAATAAACCTTACAAACTACATCAGCTGCAGCCTGGACATTAAACTCTGTCAACATCCACAGCTTCTTTTGTTACCCGAGTATAAAAACACTAGTAGGTGCATCGTGGCGCATTGTTCATTTATTAGTTAATGACAAGCGGCCACTACAGCTTCTCAAACTAACGTTATTTATTTAAATTGTTCCCGTTAATAATAATGAACATAACAAGTAGCATGGTAATAATAGGTAGGTTATTGATCAATGAATGTATTGAATGATACATTAATGGTGTACAAATGATACACCAGTAGAACTTCTGTAGAAGTCATGTTATTTCCTCATTGTCCTGCTGTGTCGCCTCAAAAAATAGGATCGAGGCGATATTTAGCGAGGCGACAGAAATATCTGCGCGACTGTCGCTTCAAAATCTCCTGCCGTGTGGGTTCTCTCATTCATAACAATGGAGGCGATACAATTCTGCCGGTCGGCTCGCTAAAAAAATCGGTCGCCTGGCTAAAATCGCTCGCCGTGTGGGGACCCCTTAAGATACCACAATTCAAAGGATTACAAGTATAGTAAATATGTTTTGTACACTAATTGCAGGTTATGCAAATGTAAAACAAATCCCCCTCCTCTGAAACTGCGTAGTGCACCTTTAACTGTTCACATCATACAAATACATTTGGTCAGATTTTTTCTCTCTCAATCTTATCCTCAATCATATAAGCAACACAAACTATGACTAATTATAACATAGAAATTAGGGTAGTCAAAATAACGTGTACATTTTTTATTAATTAATCATAGAAAAAATGCTGCGTCATAGAAATGAATGCAGATTAATTGCACCCTCTCTGTACTAACAACAGGAGCAACGCAACGCTCGTGCATGAAGGCTATTCTAAACTTTAATATTAACGCCCCTGTCTGATGGCACACTGACAGCCCGTTGCCTTGGTAACACACAGATAAATGAAGACGTCGTCTCTTTCCTGTACTTTAATGCAATCACAGCGCCACAGGAATTCATGGCAACATGAGAGACAAGACACCAACACATCACCATGGTAAGTCAAACTGACTTTATTGACGAAAATTGTTGCCGGCAAACCAATTTGTTTATTTCTCAATGTGCCGCTTCCAGACCCAACTGGGAGCTAGCTTGTGTGTGTTCCACGGGTCTAACATGTCGGGCAGAAGGCCAAACCGCCTGTTAACCATTTCACTACCACACTACAGAAGGTTAACCCTTTCACTACCACACTACAGATGGTTAACCGTCTGTAGTGTGGTAGTGAAAGGGTTAACCTTCTGTAGTGTGGTAGTGAAAGGGTTAACCATTTGTCGTGTGACAGTGAAAGGGTTAAGACAGAAATTCAGCGCTTATCTATACATGCGACTCATTTACATGAATGAATCACAAAGCATGTAATTAATTAGATGAAATAGTTTTAACCGCTTGACAGACCTAATGGAAATCTAAAACGTTCCTGAGCTTTGGGACAACAGGTTAATAAACTGCCACGTGACGCCACATAACAACATGACAATACTAAGGCTACTAGACACAGTGTCACTGCTATGCTAAATGCCAGACCGACATGCCAAGTCCAGATCTCTCTGCAGGGCACTCAAACATGCCGCTGTCAGAAGGGCCGTTGGAGCCTTATCACCACAGAATGAGAACAAGAATGCGGCCTATTATATACCGAGGATACAAAAGCAATTCCGTTTGATCATGCAAATGAAAAACATCAAACTTCAACTGAAAACTTGCCTCGTTTGAGTGTTTTTCGGTGGTGGTGGTTTTTCCTAATAAAAAAGTCCTGTCCTGTCCGACGTGTGACTGTGATCCTGGGACGAGTTGGCTGGCTCAGCGAACCCCCCCCCCCCCCCCCCCCGCCCCGCGCTCCCCCTGGCCTTGCCAGCAGTGTATTAAAATAAATCTGTGCACACGTCCCACCCCTGCATGTTCAGTAGACATTACCTTATACAAGGCTCCCTCCAGTGCATTCCACCGTCTCCTAGCCTGGGAGCAGAGTTTAGCTCCCCACGCTGCCCCCGGCCTCAACCCCACCCGCCCCGTGTACCCAGCAGTCACCAACACCCACCCCCCCCTCCCACCGCCGACCCCCCAAGCCCCCACCTCATGTGCGCTTGTGTCTCAGTGTGTACATGATCTCACATGACTCAACAAAACCCTGGGCCTGGAGTAGGCTGTCTGGAGTAGGCTGTCCGGAGCCTTTCCCAGGAGCGAAGAGAAGAATGACTTTGTGGAAGGGACCTGGAGCCCTGGCCTCGACTTGGCTCAAATTACCCGCTTGTCAGCCCTGATGGATTTGGCTAAAAATAAAAGAAAGTGGGGCCCTTGACAGGCGGATGAATGGACCCAGTGGTCCCCCCGCGCTGTGCCACACAGCATCCCCTGGACCCGGCCGGGGGGAAAACAAAGATGTTCTGATGCCGGCCCAGGCACGGTTGAGAGAGAGAGAGAGAGAGAGAGAGAGAGAGAGAGAGAGAGAGAGAGAGAGAGAGAGAGAGAGAGAGAGAGCGACACATTCCAAACTCACAAACAAGGGAGAGAGAGATAAGAGGGAGCAAGAGAGAGAGAGAGAGAGAGAGAGAGAGAGAGGAGGGAGACATACTGAAGGAATAGAGTGAATACGAGATGAGCCAAATGAGAGGGAATTCCTGTGCCCCTCCCCTCCCACACACACACACACACACACACACACATTCCCTCCTCTAAATTCATAGGAGCAATATGACCAAAACAGAGCAGTGCACTGAGAACGGCCAGACGGGAGTATCCCAACACGACCCAAACATGACACCCCAGCAGAGTGGAGCAGGCTAGAGACTGTCTCTAAGAGAGGTCCAAGTCATGTCTCGACTGTCCTATATACTATTACTACGACTCCTACTTAGCGCTATAGGCCCATCAACCTAAGCCAAATAAAGTGACGGAGCAAGGCCCCGGGTGCGAGGCTCCTTTAAATATTTCTTAGCTGTTTACCATGTGTTTAGCTCGTATGAGGTCCTCACGGGTGTTCCAGACTGCCATCTGGATCCTATCTGGGACCTTAACTGCAGATGTAGTGAAAGCGCTGGTAGCAGCAGCACACACAGCCTGCTCGCTCTGCACTAATGAATAGGAAGAGTGCATTTTCAGCCCTGCAACAGGTCAGTCCCAGACACGCGGGGCTCTACCGGTACCACACATGCGCGCGCACGTAAGTGTGTGCGGACCGTACTGCACATGCACACACACACACACACCACATCAACACAGTGGGGGGAAGATCAACTGTCATGGAGAGAGGTTCTACCTCATCTTGCCCTCTCCGGCTACCCGAGTGTCCCGAAATATCCTCCTCTCACATAACAAAAGAACAAAATGGCAAGACACGATACGTGATACAGCAGGGTTAAAAATAGGCCTTCCTCTGACGGCGTACGGCAGGGTTTTATTTATTTTTTTCTATGACCTCTGCGCTCCCGGCTCTATAGTTTACCCCCTAGAGGAGGTGGATAGGCTCAGGAGAGATAGAATAGCTTTATGAAAGAAATAAACCAGTTATATAATTGAACCCGTCTGACAAAGAACACTATACCGTAAGTGCATTTTGTATTTTTTCCCTAGACAACCAGTGCATCTGCAGTTGTAAAAGTCAATGCAAATTACCCGGAATGTGAATTTGATACATCACCTGGAAGCACTCAGTGTCTACTACTGTTTTTAACTGTGAGCGTAGACGACCCTCCCAACTTAACCATCTTTAGATCATTAGGTGGAGAAAAAAAACAATGTTTCATCATCTGACAAACTCCAAATGGACTTGGACTTAAAATGGACATGGTTCTTTGCCCGAAGGATTAAATCGAGGAGTCCAGCTTCTTGTCAAGATTTTCATGTTGTTATGAGAAGCTGAGAACAAAGTATGGAACATTCTCACACACTCCAAACCAGAGAACGCTCTTGTTTTGGGGTTGAAGAGGTTCTACGTGACACGGTATGTGACGGGGGGGGGGGGGGGGGGGGGGGGGGTGAAAGGACACGAGATCCGACCCTTTCAGGCAAATCATCTCTATAGTTTTCATATATCGTGCGCATGGTGTGTACCGTGTGTTGAGGAGCGTCAAAACAACATTACATCATATGGGAGAAATCCCTGTGAGAGAATCAGAGCCTTTACAACTGTGTGTGTGTGTTTTTTTTTTTTTTTTACTGCACATCAGCCCTACTGAATGGAATGAAAAGAGAGAGGGGATGGAGGAGAATCCTGAAAGCCGCTTGTTTTTCTGCAGAGCGTTAGCGGAACCCTCCGTTCAATGGATCAAGACTTTTGAATCGCGGCTCCGGAGGTGGCCTTTTTTTTACGAGCCCATTCTCCTTATAAACAAGGAGCTCTGAGTCATGTTATAAAATGAACCATTTCTTCTCGTGCATGAGGAAATGAAAAAATAATAAGGTTCTTGCTCTTGATTTTAAAGAGGGAACAAGAGTGTTTCCATGGATGTATGATTCCTGGCTTATTAAAGAAATAAAAAAGGAAAAAAAGAAAAGCTTTCTTTTTCCCTGATCAAGCGTATGGGTTTTGTTTACAATCATTCACTGTATTTCTGGGTTACCGTGGTTAAACTTGCATTTTTACTTTTTAATATACTATCAAGCACTACATAACACATGTTTTACTTTTTAATATACTATCAAGTACTACATATCAACACATTTTTGATAAAAACAATCTTTGGGCAGAATACTTCTTATTAAATTAAAGCCCCCCCCCCCCCCCCCCCTCTCAAAAGAAATGCACTTATTCACATACAAGTGATGGATTCAAAGGACATTCCAGATGTATAATGGGCATAATTTCTCCCACTCGGTGTCATAAGTGCATGCAACATGCCTCCGAGTGACAGGAAACAATGGCCTCTTTCACTGCTCTCCCCGATGCTGGAGATGGAGAGGTGCATCATGGGAACCAGACAGGCTCATACAGTGCATATTGATACTTTAGAAGAGTGGAAGAATCCAGACAAGAAACTTTAAGAGGCATCTGTTGCACTTCCAACTATCGCTTCCACCCCACCACCACCAGCCCCTAAGACAGGTATCACTGCCTCCTTCTTGATGATGTAAATACAAGCTTTTTGATGTGGACATAAAGATAATAATGAAGTTTGACATACAGGGGTCACTAGAAGGCCTTTTGTGAACGAAGGTCCCAGAGTTCAGTCTGAGCCAGTGATGTTATTGTAGTGTAGAAATGTAAAATAAAAGGTTATGGTGACTGCAGTGAGATGAACGAGCAACAATGTGAACATGTTTCTTTCACGTGATCCTTTCCTTTCTTTTGTCCGGAATTAGATTTTTTTTTAAACAATATTTTTGTGCATATTACACACGATCATGTAACCTATAGGGGGAATTTACTGTAGATTCACTGAATTATGAATAAAAAAAAGGGTAAACTAGGGATGCCCCGATCGATCGGCCACCGATCGTTATCGGCCGATAATCAGTATAAATATGCGATCGGTGATCGGTGATAATGCTTTATTTTCGCCGATCGTCAAAACCGATCTCACTCGCTGAGTTCTGTCTCAGACACCGGGTGGTGCGGCGTCTGCTCCTCCCTCCAGCCCCTCCCGCACGCATGTAAACACGGGTCTAGTCTAGTGGGACGGGAGGACGGCGTCTCCCTGAGCTAACGTTAGCTACCGTTACAAAATGACCCAGTCAACTATTCACTTTTAGTTTAATACATGATGAGGCATTGTCTAACCGAACAATATCTAGCCGGCTAGCTACTGATAGCTCCTGATATCAACAAATGCTCCAGCAATAGTCTAGTAGAGACGTGTATGATACCTCTGTTAGCTCACGCTAGCGCAAGTTAGTTCACTGTTCAAAACTAAATGTCCCATTGAACTAAATAGTTCACAGAGGCGTTGTATTAACGTTATATATCCGGCTAGCAGTAGCTACAGATAGCTCCTGATATCAATGTCTTATAACACTGATTCGACGCGTATTCGAGCTGAGGGCTTGCTGAGCACAGTAACGTTATACCAATAGGGTCCAGCTGCAGCGCAGGAGAATCCTGGCCGTAGCTCGAGGCTACTCGAGTATAGGTCCAGCTGCAGCTCCGGAGAATCCTGGCCGTAGCTGGAGGCTACTAGAGTACACACAGACAGTGGAGCTTGTTGCGTGGTGGCGATGTCTTGCAGATAATACAAGTACAAGTCTAATTATATAATATATATATTTTATAAAAAAAAAAAAAAATTATATAAAATAATTTGAATTTTTTTTTTAATCAAAAACGATCGGTATCGGATCGGTATTGGCCGATATGGCTCACGACGATCGGTGATCGGTATCGGTGGCAAAAAACGTGATTGGGGCATCCCTAGGGTAAACTTGAGTTCAGGTGGGTTCATACACCCCCCCCACTCCCCCCCCACTCTGGAGCACTTCTTAGGTGCCTTACACAGACGCCAGGTCCCCCCCACGTGGTCTGGGCCTAAGCGTGCTTATGAGTTCCACTCCTACGATGATGGCATTAACTCCAGCATTAGCCCCTAAGCCACAAACCTTGTCTATGAGACTAACAGCAGCGATACAGAGGCTTTCATTGTCCTCGCAAATAGCCTCGCAGTAAAGGTGGGATATGAGCCTTGACTTTATATACATACTCTACATATGAGACCTTTCATGAAGAGATTTGGGAGCGTATATTTCACTATTGCCGAGTCGTAATCCCCCCCCCCCCCTTTAGGCAAACACGCGTTCAATGGGATCTTATGTCTGGGATTTGAACATTATAAGGGAAGTAGTTGGGGAAGAAAAATATATATTTTTACAGTAAGTCACTGGAGTTGTTAATGACTTAGCCCCTTAATAAAGATTTACACTTCAACACTGGTGAGGACGGCAAAGAACAGATGAATGACATTTTTTCTGCCATGGCCAAAATTCTAGCACCTGCAAAGGAAGTCACAAAAGGAAGCTTTGTTTCCTTTACAACAGTTTTTTATGAATGGCAATGTGCTTATTGTTGAGAATTCACTAGTTTCTAATGTTGAAAACGTTGTACGAATGAGGCAACATTTCTTTCCGACCCCGAAATCAGTCTACTTCCATGTGACTGTAAATCCATAACTTTCAATAGAGTCAATAAAAGAAAAAATATATATATATATATATTTTTTTACAAAATGGACACCATAACTTTTGGTGTGTCTCCCCGATGGCACTATATATAGACTACAGAAAATGGGTGGTAAAGATGAATAAGAGCGGGAAAACCACAGAGAAATATGGCTCTCAAGAAAAATAAACACATACTGTAGAACTCATTAAAAATAGACTGGATGTTGTGTGTATGTGTGTATGACTATGACAGAAACAATTGAGCCCTCACACGTTGCTACCACAAAAACAAACACTTGTATAAAGAAAACCAACTTCCCCGGCAACATAAATCATATTTGGAGAACGAGAGAGAGAGAGAGAGAGAGAGAGAGAGAGAGAGAGAGAGAGAGAGAGAGAGATGGTCCAGTACTTACAGCCTTGTCTTCCATCTGTTGATAGTAGTGAGAGATAATTTTATGGACCAGTAGCTAGCTGGGGCTCTCTATACGATATCACCGCTAATGACGGTGCTGTGCCAGAGACCTGATTGACATGTCGGAGGGGGGCGGCGTTGTGTGGGCCTCCCCGATATACTGAAAGATCTTCCTGAGTCAACATTACAGACACATAAATCTTCCCTCGTAATTTCCACTGAATCACGGCATGCAAAAAACCTTAATCATCATATCATATGCCTTACGGTTGGTTACGGGACTACAGTATCTGCTTCTTTCCCGCGGACAAAGAGCGCTAACGACAACCTCTAACATAGATTGACACCAATAGGTGGGATGATTTATAGGTGAGATTCAAGATTCTATGAAAGGGAGACATTGAGAGGCTTCGTATCTGACTTTTATCATCACTTACTAACGTCTTCGTATGGAATCCTTCCCCTAGACTCAGTTTGGAGGAGGGATATACCAGACTTGAAAGTAGATTTTGATTGGCAAGAAGCAGTGGCGGCTCGCCACTGGGGGCGCTAGGGCGCCGACCCACCTGCTGGCCAGCTGCTGTTAAATCAGAGAAGAAGACAATAAAACTTTTTCGTTTTTGTGTTTTATAGCCCTATAAATAATATAAACATGTTTAAAATGAATAATATTTACTCATTTTAAGTATGTTTGTATTTCCAATGCACAATATAACGTTATTATCTAAATAAAAAAAACATCGTTTTCATGAGCAGGAAGTGACGTTTTTTTTTATTTTTTCGTATTTCTCGCCCGGGCTAGAAGCGATAGCGCTCTGAGTGCGCGTCACAGTTTGATCGCTGTCTCCGTCACAGCCAATCAGTGCATACGGCGTTGTGCGTTGAAATATGACTATTATGTTGGAATCCGAGCGCGATTTGAAGCGGTCTAGGCAGCAGCGTGAACTTCCGTGAAGAATTTCCATAGCCGCATTTCGCGGAGACGCTCTCTGATTGGCCGACGCCAGTATTTTTTTCCATGGCAGAATTTCACAGAGACGATCTCTGATTGGCCGAATCCAATTTCTAATGTTCCAATTCTAGCTTCTAACTTGGTTCCTAGGTTGGTCTAGGACGGTTGTTTGTCTTAGAGCGTGCGCCGTGCCGTGACTGCAAGTTCTTTAGACTATTAAGCTTAGGCACTCTTTCAAAGTTGGTTAAGGTTAGAGTTTGTCTTAGAGCATGGCGATAGAACGCCAGGTAGTTTGCAGTCTGTTCGAGCGGAAATGGACAAAGGAATGTACTTGTTGAGTGTTGTGCTAACGAGCTCAGCTAACACTTGGCTAACAAGCTATATGGCGGATTATACACGTTTATCAAGCTCTCCTGCCCTGGACGTTTCAACTAAACAGTGAGTCTCTCTCTCTCTCTCTCTCTCTCTCTCTCTCTCTCTCTCTCTCTCTCTCTCTCTCTCTCTCTCTCTGTGCTTAACGTTAACGTTTGTAAATCGTTTTTTTTAGGAGCAGTACTACTGCTGGCCATTCATGAAGCGAGACATTGCTGATTGTTTATTTATTTTATAACACAAGACTATGACTACCAACTGCCTAGCCAGCCGTGTATCAATGTTGGATGCAATAATAACGTTACTTACCACACTGACTATGTCGATGGCTCATTGATTTAACTACTGCAGCTCTCTCGGATTGAAAATACGTGGATTATGGCTTGTTCAATATCGTCTATGTTTGAATGAATGAATGAATGAGAACTTTATTAACAGATTGCAGAATGGGTACAATACAGTACGGCTCAATACACACAATTGTTAAGGGGATGCAGACCAGAGAAAGACGTTTGTCTTGTTTACATCAGGGTCCCAGATTTTCGATTCATATCGATAGTTTAATAGCTAGCCTTGGCTCGTTTAACAATATGCAAAATATGTGTACAGCCCTGTACTCATACTGAAGTTATTCTTGGTATATAATAGGTCTGATTGTGTAACGAATCGATTCCACGTCGCGCTGTGTGTGAGAGAGAGAAGGAGAGAGGGAGAGATCTGCCTGTGTTTGGAGACGGGCGAGTTTTGTTTCTAACTTTTCTATTTATATTGTGTTTCAAGTTGTGAATTAGAGTCTAGACTATACTTTATTTGACTGGTTGTGTGTTGTTGTAGTAACAGCTGAGCAACTCGTTCATAAGAGCCGATTCATTGCCGTGAGCGTGAGTCGAATCGCTCACGTCTTGCCATGAGTCTTGCGTGGTACAGTACTGTACTGTACATGGTTGCAAAATATTTGGTATAGCGCCCCTAGTGGCGAAGTACCCACCGGCCGCCACTGGCAAGAAGTCTGGGCAAACGTTCGACTAGCGTCACGCAACCCGGACCATCAACAGATTAATCTTAATTATATTCATAGGATTTACCTGACACCTATAGATTGAACCGAATGGGGCTTAAACAAGACTCTCTATGCTCCTTGTGTCTAAGAGGTGATATAGGTACATTTATACATATGTATTGGGAATGCCCCCCTGTTAAGATATTCTGGGAAGAAGTCACTACGCAATTATCAGATTTCTTTTTTCTGAACATACCTGTAATGCCTTCTGTATTGTTGTTGAATGATGTTTCGCAGTTAGCAGCCTCTATACAGCTAAAGAGACTAATTTTGTCCGGTCTTACGGCTGCTAAAAAGTTGATAGCATCACGATGGATTCAACCGGATAAAATGTGCCGGAAGGTATGGGTTCTTACCTATCTCGATGTGATTTATTTAGAGATATCTACAGCAAGAATTTTAGGTGTCAATGAAGCCAGCATTGCAATCTGGTTAGAAGTGGTGGAGAGAATAAAGGTTAGCATATGAATTGTAATCTCTGGTTAGAAACGAATGATGAATGGATTATCCAAGGGGGGTCCTGAGGGGGGGGGGGGGGGGGGAAGAACGAGCAAGAGCATATGTATGTACTGTATTGTATAATGGGGATTATGTATATATCTCGCAACCTACATTTATTGATTCAAATACAGAAATGTATATTCCTGTGATTTATTGAGATATTTACTGTTAATGTTTGTCTTGTCAAAAAAAATAATAAAAAAATGATTCAAGAGGTTTATTTATCACATAACATACCAGGGCATACAGTGAAATGCGGTTGGCCATGCCCGCTACGATTGTGCAAGAATACAATAGTAAATAATAGTAAATACTAAATAGTAAATAAAATAAGTAGAATAGACATGATAAAATAGACATGTTAATAAAGAGAGAGCTACGACTTAAAGGCACTATGTACACTACTATACAATATACAGTTTTACTTCTATGTCCCTATGCAATACTTGCTATTACTAACTATACTATGCAATAATCTGATAATCAATCTGAAATGATTCATGCTGAACGTGCGTATGTTACGCCACACTGTAATTCATCTACAACATCAAACCTTCCTCTGAGCCTGAGATGGTGGAAGACGTTTCCGTAAAAATACTTCTGTCTGAACCCCGAGCTACATCCAGACTGCTATCCGTCCACGTAAAATACGGGGGTTGGGGGGGGGGGGGTGGCGAGGGCCTTTCTATGGCTCTATCGGTGCAGGGAGATTAAGATCAGCTGTGATGTCTCCTGTCATGCTGCTCACGATGACAATCAAACTATCCAACCAAGAAATGTGCTTAGAGGTGCGCAAACTTGGCTGCAGCATGATGTTGTTAGCTGGGGCTCAGATGTCATTGTGTTGATAGCAACCCCTTGATGAAACAAACCTCGTACTACTACTAATACTACTACTGGGCTGCATGGGATCAATTGCATTCTAGACTATACATGATGTTGCCACTGTCAACAGAAGACTATTGTTATGCTACTTAAAGGAGCCGGCAATAGAGAGAGACCTTGCCACACAATGTTTGTGTAGTTCTCTTTCTTCCAGGATGGCTGCCTGTAACCATTGGTAACCACTTTAAGAAATAAAATAATTTCTGTACCGTGGTAGAGAGCTCCAGTAGCAAGACACCAAATTATTAAAATGTTGTTGATATATTTCTCATATATCAACACGTAGCAACTGTTTTGCACATCAACTGTTGCCATGTACAAAACAATGGTTGCTATGTTACAGGCAGCCATGCTGGAAGACAGAGAGCTGCATAAACATTCCATGCAAAGCCCCCTGATCTGTTACTTTAAGTGAGATATTATAAAAATGCAGCATACACTTAATATATATATTAGTGCTGTCAATAGATTAAGATTTTTTTACTAATTAATTTCACAATCTTCTGTAATTAATCTAGATTAATCTAGATAAAAAATAGCATTTTTCTACTTAAGACCGAAGCTTGTAACAGATATTTACTTGAGTAAAATCATGGAATTAATGTAAAATCAACACAAAGAAAGTATATTTAGATTCAAAGACTATTTTAATAGCTTTCTTTGAATACAGTTTCTCTCCTGTGAAATACAAATGTTCAACAAAACCATCAACATGGTCCACAAACTGACTCAGCTAGACCTCTTTCTTATATCCGCGGCGCTAAGATTGAAGATTTTTCACTCCATAGATTAATTTAGATTAATTTATTTTAATGCTTTAATACATTTTAATTAATCTCCAGAGTTAAAGCATTAATTTTGACAGCCCTAATATATATATATATATTATTTTTATATCATAACAGGAGTTTGTATTACGGCATTCAAACAGATCATGCAGAGAAGAGAAGATTGTGAGTAAGTGGTTGGTATACGTGCTAATATATATATATTTTTTATATCATACCAGGAGTTTGTATTACGGCATTCAAACAGATCATGCAGAGAATATTGTGAGTAAGTGGTTGGTACGTGCTAAGCAAGCATGATGAGAACCAATTTGCCTCCTTCCATCCATATCCCATCCCTGAGTAAGATGAAAGGCTCTGTGAGCTACTGTAATCCATCTGAATGGTAAGGCCACTACAGCCTTTCATGCAGGCAGCACTATTGATCCATATCCTCACCTCCACTACTCCAATACTCTCCCTCTCCCGCTCTCTTTCTCTCTGATGGGAAAGTTTGCGCAATTGGAATTATTACCATGTAAAACATAATGATATTTCCCTCTCTAGAGACGGGATTAAACTTGGGTGTCAAGCCTTATCAACATAATAACAAAGAAGTATGACTTTGAGGTGCCTTTGATTATTAAAAAAAAGTTTTCCCATCACAAAAACACAGAAACAGAGGGAAGAACGTCTTATTGTAAATGTCACAACCAGGCAATACATCTCTTAACGTATAAGAGTTGTTTACACTGGTGGTGTTTTGACATTCCCCCGGCGGACAGAGATCTTGTGACAAAAGGCCAGTATATCAACAGTAGACTGTCCACAAACTCACTGACCTTTCATCGCATGGCACTGCTGGTTGACCTGTGGGACACACAGAACAACATGTGACCAGTTCAGGTACATCTCAGCCCCTCCATGCTTGTTGTTTGGTTCAGTGTCAGCAGCACACTCACAGACCATCACCACACCATTATTATTGGCCAATATGAGCCTTTGCGTGTCTGTCATACTGAGGCATAAAAGAAAATATTGTTTGCGTCGAGAAACGAAGAGGGACAAAGAGGAGTTTTCCTGGAGTTCTCCACTGAGGGATCCACCGATCCACCCAGTGCTAAGTACACCATAATCCTATATTTCCCTCCCACTCTGCTATTTCTCTACTTCCTCCCTGCCACTCTTGACAAGACAATGTGTCTCATACCTATATCCAGGGAGCGAAATTAACTTTTTGACTCACCGGCCAGTGGCGGGTAGATGGGAAGAATCTACCCGCCAAGCATATTTCTTACCTGCCAAATTTTTTTTGATTAAAAAAAAAATATATATTTTATATAATTTTTTTTTAAATAAAATATATATTATATAATCATACTTGTAGTTGTATTATCTGCGAGACATCGCCACCACGCAATAAGTCAAAATGCTCGCTATCTGCAAACAGCTCCACTGTCTGTGTGTATACTTGAGTAGCCTCCAGCTCCAGCAAGGATTCTCCGGCGATGCAGCTAGACCCTACATTCAGCATGCAAGGATTCTCCGGCGCTGCAGCTGACTGCTGAAAAGCGTCAGCTAAAAGCGTAAAAGCGTCAGCTAAATGACTAAATGTAAATGTAAATGTAAATGTTTGTTTCCTGTTGGTTGTCAGTTAAGGCCATGGGTAGGTAGGGAATTTATTTAATTTAATTTTTTATTTTATTCTTTCCCACAGCGACTATGGATAGGGAATTTCTTTATTTAATTAAAATATTCACAACAACATGGATGCATGTACTCTGCCAGCATGTTTAATATCCATAATACTAAAGGTTTGACTAAGATTTCTATCAAACTAAAAATAATGTTCTTTTTTCATTTTTTTTACTCATAAAATAAATTGGGTCGCACCTAAATCGGCAGGGTCGGTCGGCAACCGGAAACAAACCATTTTTTCTTTTAGGCCTGAGAAACCTGTGGGTTGTTGAATGTCTCTGGCGACACTGTCGCCCAGAAATATTCCTGTACATTCTCTGCACTTAGCGAACGACGGGTTTCTTGATTCGGAAGCAATACGAGAGTAAGGTAGCGCCGTAGATAGGAAATCAAAGGAACTTTGTTCTTATTAAAAAGAAAATATTATTAAGGCGGTCAGGTGGCGTAGCGGAGATTGCGTTCGTCACCAACGCCGGAGACGCTGGATTCGCTTGTTCGAATCCAGCTCCCGGCGTTGTCACCAGCTTGGCTGGCCGTTCACACTAATACAATTGGCAGTATTAGAGGGTGGGAAAGCTGGAGGGGTGGGTCAGGGTCGTTGTAAACAGCGACTCCTACAGTTCGGTCGGGGCGCCTGCTCAGCGCGGATAGGATCTAAGGGGGGTAGTGTGATCCTTCCACACGTTACACCCTCTCAGTGAGAGTCCGCGCTGCCAGGTGAAAAGAAGCGGTTGATTGGCTAGACGTGTGTCGGAGGAAGCACGTGATAGCCTCCACTCTCCCAGACCGACTGTGGGGGGTAAGTGCGCAGCGACCAGGAAGGGGATTGGGAATTGGCATAACGACTAACATTGGGATGGGAGAAAATCGGAGGAAAAAGGAGGGGGAAAAAGATCAATTAAAAAAAATAAAATATTATTAATTTGTGTGTGACAAAAATATTTGCTTATTTGCTTAGTCAAAGCATATATATATATATATATATATATATATATATATATATATATATATATATAGCAATAAATGCTTTTAAGTTCAATCTTATATTCTCAGATTCTTCTAAATGAAAAAGTGAAAGATATTTTCTATTGTTCATACTATAAAAGAAAAAGTATATTGGCATACATTGGTAATATAAGATATGATAAGATATTCCTTTATTGATCCCCTTGGGGAAATTCAGGCATCATAGCAGCATGGGGGATGGGGGGGGGGGTACAGGTAGTAAAAACAACACAAGCAGTGTAAACAAATAAGTCAATATAATTTACTATCTAACTAACTGAATGAATATGAAATGTAAGCTCCCAAATATCGGGATCGGTATCGGAGCTAAAAGATCTCGCATTAGTCTAGTCCTACACCAAACTGTTACCAAAACCTGCTTGTCACCGTCTGCAGGGAGAGACAAAGACGATTTCTAGGTCAGTATTTACAGGCGCATTCCTTTCATATGAAAAGACCCCTTCAGTATAACACTGAGTGACAGGTATCCCTGTTAGGAATCTTCTCCACGGGAAGAGCTCAATTACAAGTGTCAAATGTGGATTTCACCGAGACATCCACTATCATGTTTTTCATTCCACACATGTGTGAGCAATGAGTGGAAAGGTGTCACCCGGGGCTTTCAATTAGTATGTTTTCAATTCCGTTTGTTTGTCCTGAAAAAATAAAGAAAAATAACATTTCTCCCACAACGACGACAACGTCAATAAAGCAAATCACAAGGCACAATTAACCACACCGCACAAAACCCCTCAGCAATAGCAGCCTATACTGTCAACTGGCACAAATCTGGTTGTGATCTCGTGTATCTTTTCTCCTTATTTTCTATTTTTCTCCCATCCCAATTTTGCTGTTTCCAATTCTCCCCTCCCCTGTCTTGAACGTTGCTCGCATTTGCCCCCCATAGGTCGGTCGTAGGGAGGATAGAAGTCTTGCATCACGTGTCCCCTCCGGTACACGAGGAGGCAGCCTGTCACATCTTTTCACCTGCCAGCGCGGACTCTCATTGGCGAGGTGTAACGTGTGGGAGGCTCACACTACCCCCGCTATTTCCTGTCTCTGCTGTGCAGGCGTCCCCAACCGACCATAGGAGTCGCTGTCCACAACTTCCAGATTACCACCCATCGACTTCCACCCTCTAACTCTGCCAATTGAGCCAGTATGACGGCCGGCCCAAGCCGGAGGCAACACCGACAGCCGGATTTGAAACCGGTGTCTCTTGCGTTGGTGACGAGCGCAATGTCCGCTGCGCCACCCAGCCTCCTGTGATCTCGTGTATCTTGACAGTACATTATGGCGCTGCTCGGAGCAGGAAGTGGGCACATTACGCCCCTGCGCTTCCACGCCCACCTTCTCCCCTCCTTCCAACCACCTGCGCTAGTCTCACAGGATGCAGTACCACCACCCCCACCCTGCTCCACCCCAGCCTCCACCCGACCTCCCTCGCAGACGCTAACTCCCTTACAGCTGCACTTAACCAAAACCACACCCTAAAAATGCTTTGTTCTTTTACACTCCAGTGCTTATAGCCGAGATGATTTGAATGAAAATATCATTCGGGTTTAGTGTAAATTGCGTAAGAAATGTCTGCGAGTAAAAGATCTGCAGTTACTATGAGCAGTCGATAAGTTCCTATACTGGTAATGAAATGCAGCTATAATATATAATATAACTATAATGCACTCAAAAGAAAGGCATTCCGGTGTCAAATCTAATTACAGTACGTAGGCATGAAAGACGTATGAAAGTAGATGAATTAGCAACATGATCAACGCTCGGTCTCTTGACATGTTTACCCTGACCCCTGGAGAGAGGGCTCATGACTTAGTCGTTCTTATTTATACACCATTCATCAGCGAGCAGATGTCGTGTCGGGGCTCCGTGTTAACATGCCTCGTGTACACGATGGGAATGTTTTGTTTTCGGGGAGAGTTTCTGATGTGCAAAAGTAGTACAAATAAATCCATCTAGCAGGAATTCTGACCTCGGTGTTACCTCAGAGTTCACGACGTTCGCTGAGTGGCTCCTGGCAGACTGACAGCAACAGGGTCATCTTAGCTCTCTCTCTCTCTCTCTCTCTCTCTCTCTCTCTCTCTCTCTCTCTCTCTCTCTCTCTCTCTCTCTCTCACTCGCACTCCTTCCATCTATCCATCCCTCCCTCCCTCCCTCCCTCCCTCCCTCCCTCCCTCCCTCCCTCCTTCCATCACTAAAACAATGATCTCACTCGCTCCCCTTACCAGGAATCCGCTGATTGTTTTAAATACCTTCCACTCTCATGTGCTTGACTGACTTGCTGCTCCTTTTTCCCATCGACTAGGGAGCAAACCGGGGGGAGGGGGAAACGGAATGACCTTGGCAGGAAAACGCCAAGCCCTCTAGCAAGCAGGGGGAATTCGCTTTCATTCGGGCTCTCGACCAAATTTAGTTTTAAATTACCGCCGGCGACTACAAAACTCTTATAATTCAATAAAGCTCAGATCAAGAGCACATGGAAAATTAGGAGAAAATGATTATTGGCAGTGAGCAAATCTGATGATGACGTGATGCCGAAAGTGAAAAAGAATCTCTCTGAACTTAAAGGACCCCTCCGCTCAAAAACGTTTTTCTTTCGGTGAACTCCTCTTGGAGGGAGAGGTTCACTGTACTTCCCTGAAATCTGAGTTGCATGTGTGATGTCACTAATATGTTGAACCTCTCATAGTCTAATATGTGGCAACATTACCCCTTTAGCTGCGGCATACACAGATGAGTACTGTAGGTACTGACATGTCCAACTGACCGACTTGGAATTCCTGGTAAATATCAAAAGTGTTGCCAATTTTCATATGAATAGATCTTTGCTTTCTTAACACATTGACCGCCAGCAGCAGGGGGCGCTGATCCCCCTTCAGCGCCAGGTCTTAATTCAATGGATAGAGTTTTAGAATGCCAAATTTGCGAGTGCTTAAAAATATATCTTATATTATAGCTATGGGTCTAATACACCCTGTCGATTGTCAGTGAGTTGCTTCCAGTCAACATGCACAAAACAGATTGTTTTTTCATCCGTACATTTCCGTTTTATACCATTTTGAATATGAGTATAGTTTTGGTGATTCTTAGTAATCCCAGGAAAAGACGCGATAATAGCGTTTTAGTGGAATACACTTATCACTAGGGATGGGAATCGAGGTTCCTAATTGGCCGATGCCTGGAACCGTGTGGCTCCTGTGACTTTCGATTCCCTTATCGCTGCCTACAGTTGCGCAATAACGTTACGTTAGCATGTAGCCATGGCAGACTCTATTTGATTCCTTAAGGGCTCGAAATTGCCTGGGTTTTGGTATTATGCTCCCGAAATGCTCCCGCTGTTTGGCTACTTCTATGTGCAGTGAAAACTACTTGAATGCTTTAGAACAGTCATTGATTTAGTTTAGGGTGAGTTAAAATTAGCCGCGGAGCTATCGCTAGCTAACGTGAGCTAACGCTATTTAATCAAGCTCACAAAGAGAGATAAACAGCTGACAGCGGATAGTACAGGTACAAATACAATAAAACAGCGGGTGGGGACTGTTGTGTAAACCTTGTACTCTTTAGTTCACATATAATAAGAGCCGGATTGTTTGTTTACTAAGTCTCTACTAGTCTACTCTGAGTCCGTCAGACAGGAAGTACCATGGTGCAACATACAAATGTGTCCGTGTAGCAACACAAGCCAATACTTTAAAGGACAGGGGCCCGGGGAGGGAGCTCTCTCTCTCTCTGTGTGTGTGTGTGTGTGTGTGTGTGTGTGTGTGTGTGTGTGTGTGTGTGTGTGAGAGAGAGTGTGTGAGTGAGAGACAGAAGTCAGAGGAATAACAACCTGTTATTCAATAGATTAAATTCATTTAAGAATAAAAAAATAAATACATTTTAAGAGAATCTCAAATACATTATTTTATTTAAGTGTAGGCTATAGTTAATGTTTTATTTTTTACAGTGTTTGTATTTTTCTGACATGGGGGCTCAACAATAAATGACAATCAGAAATGTCAAGTTGCATGTTGTTATTCTAACCAGCTTAGACCCCGACGCTCTGCATCTTCTGGCCGCCTCAGACCTACTCCTATCCGAGCTCCGGGAGGGTCATCAAAGAGAAGTCGCCTATTCTCAGTCCTTGCCCCACAATGGTGGAATGAACTACCCACCCCAGTTAGGACAGCCGAATCACGTCCAATCTTTCGCCGTCGACTAAAGACGCACTTCTTCAACCATTATCTGAATAAAAAAAAAATATATCTAACCCTAACTAACCGTACTGTCATGCACTTGTCCTAATAAACTAACCTACACTGTAGCACTCAACACTTTGATGAACATTGTTGCTCAGCTGATAGAGTTGTGCCCTTCCTGATGGCTTGTCGTACAGAACTTGTAAGTCGCTTTGGATAAAAGCGTCAGCTAAATGACTAAATGTAGTTCTGTTGCATTTCCAATTTATTTATGTAAATTATAAATTGATCAGGTATCGATAAGGGAATCGATAAAGAATCGAATCGATAAGCAGAATCGATAATGGAATCGTATCGATAAAATCCTATCAATTCCCATCCCTACTTATCACGTTGGCATTTTTCGCCTGATTATCGAATCTTCCTGAAATCAATGCTAGATTATCATTATTATTAGAGATGTTCCGATACCATTTTTCCCTTTCCGATCCGATTCCGATACCTAAGCTTTGGGTATCGGCCGATACCGATATTTATCCGATACCAGTGCATAAAAAAAAATTATATAAATTATACTTTTTTTTTTTTCAGATACTGTTATACTGTTTTTTAGTAATAACTAGAACGTATGGTATTTATTCAACAACAGGTGATTGTATAGATTTGTATTAGTATCATTAATCAATGAGTATGGGCTGCAGCACTGCAGATATACCCTACTCCAATGATCCACACGGACATTAAACGGTGTTGCACTCGCTACTCAGTGGCTCTGCAGATATACCCTATTCAGTCTGTAAACTAGTGGCAGATAGAACGTTCATGTTGTGGTTTTTGATGCAAAATAAATATTCAACATTCTCTTTTGAAACTCCGCCTCAGACTCTTATCCTTTGGCACTTGCTGTACTTTGCTTGCAGGTCTGCAGCCATTATTGCTGGATTATGTGAATAGCACCAACTTTAGACACGGTAACGTTATCAAGCTAAGCTAACTGACCTAGCTCGCCTTCCCGCATCGACATTAAGATAACGTTAGTAATAGTCAGCTAACGCTAGTCCGTAGCTACTTAACTTAAATACAATTCACCGTGGGTGCATTATTGTAGATAGACGGTCACGGACAGTGTTAGGTCCTGGAGAAAGGACAGGCGATCATCTGATTTGATGTAACGTTAAAAGCGGATGTTGTTCCAACTAGCTATCTTTCCAGCTAATGCTATCATAACACCAGCCAAACACATCCCGATTCCCGTCCGAGCTCCCCGTCACACCGCACTGTCGGGGACAATGGAATTTAAGAAAGTGTATCTGCTGTTAAAATGACACAGCATCACACTTTAAAACATGTTCATTTTATAATCCTCACTCTCCGCAGGACTCGGCAGGAGATAAATTACATCATGGGATCGGAGGCTAGAATTTACGTGTACTCGCCGATACCGATACTAGCATTTTAGGCAGTATCGGCGGCATTTCCGATACTAGTATCGGTATCGGAACAACTCTAATTATTATGTCTCCTCGACTCGTGCATACATGAAATGCCCCCCCCCCCCCCCCCCCCCACCGCAGCCAACGGTAGAAAGCACAACACGGTCCACCCAGATAGCTTTGATCTCGGGAGAAAGAAATATCAGATCAACGCAAGATTTTATATAGTGTTCTTACCTTGTCTCGGATGACGTAATGCAAAAAAAAGAATCCAATTATCTGATCGCCATTCCAGCTATCCACAGCGATCCTGTCCCCGACATTACCGAGCGTTACACATGAACGGGCGGGCGGGGTTAGTGTTCCATGCCATCGTTGTAAAGGCCTGCCTTGCCTGAGTATTTAAACCCCGCCCCCACGGCTCAGATCGGCTCAGAAAACACACCAGACCGTTTCCAATGAAGTGCAATAGCTCCGCAAGGCAGTAGAGGGCGGTGTTGACCGTCTGCCAGCTCAGACAGGGTCTGAAGGGTCTGCAGAGGCTGCAGCCATGAATTATGAATAGATATAGCGAATAAAAGAAATAACGATCATAAAAACGAGTTTACTCGTTGTTGGCGCTCCACGGTTGGACGGCAATAACGAGTATACTCGTTTTTGGCGCAGAACCAGTTAATGAAGGTAAAGGTGCTACTAAGCCGTTTTCAGTAGTTTATTGAACATTTGGTGGAAAAACCATGTATATAAATTTTCTTTTTCAATATAGAACATTTCTAAGGGTCTAACACATCTGGAGGGGACCTTTAATACTTATCTATGAGCAAAGAGTATGGAGATATCATAAGTACTATGCCTGGTGAACCTGAAAATCTTAAATACCCAATGAAAATGTCACAATAGCATAGCAACTCAGTTCCCCTAACAACAGCCATGTCTCACTTCAAAATAAAGGTGTCAAATGGTATTTTCTATATGTTCACAATATTATTTCCCACCAACTATCTTTATCAATAACGCAGACCGCAGAGGCGATAGACAAAGAGCATGACATCATCGGCATACGTCTGCATGAGTTATCGTCGCCTATAAACCATCAACAGATGCCTTCTTCTACACTACAGCTTGCATCATGTACCACGGTGAGCCATCAGTCACCTTCACATTCAGACCACGCAGCGTGTTCTTGTAACTCAGAGGAGGGAGAGAAAACATATAATGATGATAATAACAGAGATACTGACGAGCACTTCATCCTTTGTGCCACACAGTGTGCTGCAACACAGAGGGGCCGAACAAAGGAGGGTTACACACATTCGAGTAAGGATATGACCTCAGTCTACGGAGGACGACAACAGAACAGCATTCTTCTTCTGGCCTGTATCGCGTCAGGCCTGTCGTCTCTCTGCTGACTGCTCTCTCTCTGCCTTTTTTCCATTATGTGAGAAGAACACTAAACGTCAAGAAGACATAAGCCAGAAGATGGCTTATCGCAGAAATGTTGATTAAATAAAATGGATCGCATTTGAGGCTGGACTGTGTGCGATTTTACTTCCCCGGGTTACATACAGTAAGACATCAGTGAGACGATGCGTGGCCTAATGCGCCACGTGCGCATTAGGCCTGTCATACTGAGAAACCTGCGGGTTGTTCAACGTCTCTGGCGACACCGTCACCCAGAAACATTCTTGTACATTCTCTGCACTTAAAGGATAACTCCACTATTTTGGGAAATTAGCTTATTTAACATCTTCCCTGGAGTTAGACAAGAAGATACATACCTTTTTTGTCTCTGTGCGTGCATTTTAGCTTTGGGAATAGACGCTCTGTTAGCATAGCTTAGCTTCATCACTGGAAGTGAGGCAGGACAGTAGCCTTACAGTGCCTTACAGTGTATTGCAAGGTCTGACATTGACCAAATTTGATATGCATGACCTTGGTGGGCTCTAGGTCAACTCCTGCAAAGGGGGTCAATGTCAGACTTTGCAATCAAAAGTTAGGGGGCTAATAACCCTTGCCATAATTTCAGTGCGCCCCCTAACTTTTGATTGCAAGGTCTGACATTGACCCCCTTTTCAGGAGTTGACCTAGAGCCCACCAAGGTCATGCATCTCAAATTTGGTCAATGTCAGACCTTGCAATACACTGTAAGGCACTGTAAGGCTACTGTCCTGCCTCACTTCCAGTGATGAAGCTAAGCTATGCTAACGGAGCGTCTATTCCCAAAGCTAAAATGCACGCACAGAGACAAAAAAGGTATGTATCTTCTTGTCTAACTCCAGGGAAGATGTTAAATAAGCAAATTTCCCAAAATAGTGGAGTTCCCCTTTAACGAACGACGTGTTTCCTGGAAGCAATACGAGAGTGAGGTCGCTGTAGATAGGAATTCATAGGAATTAGAACGAGGGTCGAAGGTGGACAGATGAAGAGACTGGACAGTGGTCAGCTAGGGGGGGGGGGGGGGCTCTGATTCCACTCCACATGTGACTCAGCAGCTGCCGAGGGGGGGAAACTGCTGACAGGCAAAAGACAACTCTAAATTTAACTGGAGCAGACAGAGTCCTACTATGTGCTCAAGTTCCCCATGAGGACACACTGTATACATGTTGCACTCGCAAATACAGAGCAAAGCATGTAGGGCTCCCCACTAGAGACACATCCTGTTTACTCCACCCTCCAATCCACAGCAGAACAGGTCTAATTCGATATGGTGTGTAAAACGCATATCATTAACCGTTGTGCTGAGAGAGGTGTCCTTTGGGGACCACACAGTCAGTCAGTCAGTCAGACACAGACAGAGACAGGCAGACAGACAGACAGTCAGACACAGAGACAGAGACAGAGACAGAGACAGGCAGACAGAGACAGACAGACAGACAGACAGACAGACAGACAGACAGGCAGGCAGGCAGGCAGGCAGACAGGCAGGCAGGCAGGCAGGCAGGCAGACAGACAGACAGACAGACAGACAGACAGACAGACAGACAGACAGACAGACAGACAGACAGACAGACAGACAGACAGACAGACAGACAGACAAACAGGCAGGCAGGCAGACAGACAACACATGCAACACAACTGGGTGCTTTTGCTGTGTATAAGCGAACACGCAAACGATTACAAAGTCAATCATGCATTAGTAGTGGAACCACAAGCCAACTGATTTACACCCCAAACACTGGGCCCGCTGGCCTACAGTCGCTTGATCTCGCAGTGACTGGAGTTTGAGAATGCTGGTTATTATAAGCACATAGGCTAAGGCGCTTTCTCCACTATTTCCCCCAGTGGGTTCAGCCGTGTCAATCAAGGCCTCAGACGCTTACAGGGGGGAGGACCACACACAGTGGCCACACTATGGCACTGGAAAAACAAAAATGCAAAGGCCTCACTGTAGTTTGCGTCTCAAAGCACCCGCTGTCGAATGACAGCTATAAGCATGTTGTAAAGCATCAGCAACACCTATATCTAACAAACACTTGTTAACGCAATTGTTATCAGGCTATAGTTGTATGTTATGTGCCCCGTGTCTAAGTCCAATAATTTTTTTTTTTAAATAAATTAAAAAAAATTAAAAAAAAATTATTGTGGTAAAACACACTGATTGTGGTTTGACAAAGCAATAAGATATTGAAACTGCACAAACAGGGCAAACAAAACAAAACTCAAATCGTCCCTTTAATAAACAGCAAACCCTCCAGGGTCTGTAGCGTGATACTTGAGGTGGAGAATTCTAGGAGTCATTCCTTGGCACCACTGTCCTCTCTCAGCAGAGCACTCCTGGGCTGAATTCTTTTGAGTGAGGAGCTAACCGTGTCCAAACAGCAGCTGTGCTGGCTCTAAGTATGCAGTATGCACCTCCAGTCTCTGCTTCACATAAGAGTCCAGGCAGCAGACCCCCGAAAGGCAACAACAGCCCCTGTGTGCCTGGTTCAAGAGTGTGTTCTAATCCAGGACAACCCTTCACAGGGCAGAATGGTCTGCACCTACAATAACCAATCCAGGAGAAACCAAAACGCGCGGAATAGGTTCCTCTCCGTTCATCGAAACCTAAACTTCCTCGATAACCACTAACTCTCTTGAGTGCTGCCATCCGCTGTTGTGTTTATGTGTAATCCAATTCAGACCAGATGTGAGTAACTTAGTTTACTGAATCCGTTTTGCACAATTAAAATCTAATGGATGACCGCGGGATGGGTTCCTAATGAGCACTAACTCTTTGTGTTATAGGCTGTCCCAAGGCAAGGGGGAGGGCAGGTGGGGGGGGGACACACATAGCTCAGTCATAACAAGGTGAAATGATCCCTCTCGGGGAAATAGGGGAGGTAGCCTACTAAGAGGAGGATCATCGAAATGCTCTGACGCAACTATCAGGGTGATTTAGGAGTCTCCATTATCTCTTGCATGCAACGTAAAATATCAAAACAAAACAGAGCAATTCTAAATTCGCCCGCAGCGTTTCTCGTCTGATAGGTTCTTGGCAGTCTCTGGGAGCAACATCGCAGAGGCACTGCTGTATCACGGAGGGCTGTTTTTTTGTTGCAACCACAGACAGAGCCTGAAAGGTCTGAAACGATAATGCAGTCTGATTTCACATGGTAAGTGATAACGCCAGTGAGCATCACTGTGCCACGGACAGCGGGTGAAGAATATACACCCAGAGAGAGAGAGAGAGAGAGAGAGAGAGAGAGAGAGAGAGAGAGAGAGAGAGAGAGAGAGAGAGAGAGAGAGAGAGAGAGAGAGAGAGAGAGCGCGAGAGCGAGAGAGAGAGAGAGAGAGTGAGGGGGAAAACAAAAGGCCTTGGTCTAAGCTGCAGGATCTTAGATTTCTCCCAGTGGTGTCCTGTCTATGCCTCACACTGGCTGGAGCCCAGTCAAACATGCCTTTGTGCTGACGTGGGAGAACTATGGGAACATGTTTTTTTCTACTCAAGGCCCCTGATTTGAGAGATGTTGAGTTTGGGGGGGGGGGGGGTACTGAAATGCCCTTAGTGATGCAAACAATCCTTTAATCGTGGGGAGAGGGAGGGAAGCAAAGGATCTATGTGAGAAAATCTGCTCCTGACTGGCCAGTTTTACAACCGTTCTTTCATTAACTCATATACCATTCATTTATCTTCCAAAAACGACAGTTCTATTATGTGCAACAGATGCAATTTCACTCTAGGGGCATTTATAGTGCCTTGAGGGATTGTTACTGTTTTCAACAAATATTCAACTATGCTCTCACAGTAAGTGGTGCTGCTAATTCATCAAATCAGATCCTGCTCTAAACCACCAAACAAAAGAGGAATTGGAAAAAACTGCAATTTCATGAATCATTAAGCGTGAGCGTTCTCTCACTTTGACAACATTCTTTTTTTCTTTCTTTTGAGGGTGGCAGGGGGTGTTTTAATTATGTGGATTGACACTCAACAACATAAAACACCATTATTGTGGGCACACGGCATGATTACCACAATGCAGTGGAAAGAAGGGAGTGCGTAGGTTCGACGGCGAATGTACGTACACCTCATGGAAAGCCTGCAGGACAAACAGTGTCAAATGAAAAGATCCTGTTCCCGTGTGGGATTTCAGCTGTGGCATGGGAAACGCTCAGGGACTCATTAAACTGTGGATCCCCCAAACACAACTAGCTCAACCCGAAACATCCAATCAGAGGCACGTGGGCCTGGTGATACAGCAATGGACACGTTTAGGGGAAATCTAGTCAAAATCAACATGTGTTGTATTTTTATTTTGTATTATTCAACTGACTTTTTTTTGTGTTAAAGAGTGGGACTATGGGTACTAAAAAAAAAACAATGCTTGATCATTTAATATAGGTTATTTAAAATGCAATAGCCTATCCAATACCATATTTGTTACAAGAATACAATTTGTGTGAATTAATGTGACCACAAGACCAGTCTGGAATTGGTTGATGTTTGCTTAATGTAGGTTTATATTAAGAATCTAAGTAAAAATGCTGAAACGGTGGATCCCCCTGTTCTCCTATAAGAGGACCATGGGAATGTAGGCTACTGTATAGGACAAAAGGCGCCATGTAATCAGCACGAGTAACGTACAGTATAGCCTATGGGCGCGTTGTAAATGCTGAATGATGTGAAGGTGTAGCCTACAGGAGTGAAAATCAATTAATTTCAATGGTATTTCAATGACATATTAGAATTATTCTTCGGCATTGAAATTGGATAGGATTTAGACGTGTTTGCGCCCAAGCACCATGACCCGCACCCTTACGCTCGAGAGGATGTATAGACTCGATGCATAGCAAAGCCATATTGAAAATTCATTGTATTATTTTTCAAAAACATCTATAAATAATGAATTTTCACTGTGTGTTACAAAAAAAATTACAAAAAAAATAAATAGATGAAGGTGCAAGAGAACGAAACGGTGTGAAAGGATTCCCAGCAGACCGGTCCGACGTCCCCTCCGCAGCACTGGAGACAAAGGGCTGCGGTGCTGTGGATGATCATCACCATGTCACCACTCTGCAAACTGCTGCATCACTGCAGCGCTAATGGCAGCATCACTCCGAACGCTTTATGATTTCAGCCATTTCATTACCGAGTGAAACGTGGGGCGGGCGGGGGGCAATCGACTGACAGGGCAGGAGTGTTCTTGCCGATAATAAAAGATATAAAAACCATTCGAAAGCAGTAGTAACGAGTTCACCCTGTGTGAAAGAATAGTACAGTAGTAGTAACATGACATGATGGACACGTAGCGCGCGGGCGGGGAAGTGGACAAAGCTACACGCATCGATGATTCTACACGAAGAAGCGGACTGTCATCATCACATCATTATGCAACTTCCAAACACGTTGGACCTTTGTTACGTGACCACAAATCCACACATATACAATGACAAAGGTGGCGGACTAATGACCGGAATAAAAGACATCAATCAATATACAACATTATGATGATGATGATGATGATGATGATGATGATGGTGATGACACTGACGGGGGGCTCGAGACGAGTCACCGTGGAGGTGATGACAACGCAGACACGAGGACCGCGGCGTGCCGCGTAAAATACGCAGCTATTCCGTCTCGAGCAGATGGATAATATTATATTCTACTGATTCAGTCGGCCACATCAATAGTAAGAACGTCGGTATTTGTAATGTAATATCATTTGGTGGTGATGCCAATTTACGGAGGGATTTGGGAAATTGCGTGTTGGTTCTTTAAACGGTTCCCTTGGAAGACAAGAGACGATGCCATTGGCTGCGGGACAGAAGAATAAGGCTCGTCCTTACACAGCAAATATTAATGTGCTGATTTGATGTGGATTAATAATGATGGGGGGGTTGTTGTGTAGTAACGAGCAGCGTCACATTTCCAATTCAGTAAGAGAGCATTATTCTAAATGCTCTTCGTGCCAATGCTTTTCACATGGTTGTAAAAGCTGAACATTTGGCTACAATTTGAATATCTACTCCAGTTGTTTGACTAACGTTATTATCAATAATAATAATAATAATAATAATAATAATAATAATAATAATAATAATAATAATAATAATAATAATAATAATAATAATAATAATAATAATAATAACAACAATAATAATGTATGAATAGCCTACTCCAATTCGAATTTGCACGTTAATTAAGCCTAAAAGCTCGTTCGATCCAAATCGATTTAAATAAAGTGCATCATGCATTGAATGTGCGTGTGTGTGATTGTGTGCGTGTGTGTGTGTGTGTGGGGGGGGGGGGGTCTTAATGCCGTTGCAAGTGACAGCTTGTGTTCTCTGAGATGGTTCCTCACACTCACAGAGACAACAAGAGGCATGCAGCCTGACCCCCACACTTCGACGCGCCTCCTCCTCCTCCTCCTCAGGGATCGCAAAGCATCCACTACTTTTCAAAACACTCAAATCGGAGCGCACTTAATTAACCTATAGGCTACTACAACTGACTCAAAGCACAACGGGATCATGTGGTCGCCTTGTGTTTCACGCTTAAAACCATAATTCAGAATGATTTCACACCCAAAAACAAATAACGCGCAGGCCGCCAGGATTTCAGGATTGACACACATGTCGGTTTGGAGTGAGTTTGTCCCGATGGGACTTCACGCAACCATTGCACACTTTCACAAGTTTGGAACTGAAATCGGTTATAGACCATTTATAACAATGAATTAGAACTGGTGTGAGCACTGCACAGAGAGCAAATTGTTAAGTGGTTCGACGGTACATTTCAATACACGCGCTAAAATAATAATTGACCTCACCTTTAACTTTCTCTTTTCCTTGTATTCCAGCCCTTTTGTCCGTTTAGCAAATAAGTTTGTTCACATGATGACTTGCTTGTCGTTTCCTAAAGCCCCCGGCTGCAGGGAGATTACTATTTCGTTCTACCACTCGTTTATCTCGCACAAAAAAATAATGTCTGTGACTATAAATCTGCTGTTCTTCAGCCCAATGTCAGTTTGTGTGGATCCAGTGCAGCGTGCTGCTCCGTCTCCGCTGTTTGTTACACTCGACTGGAACGCCTACTCTCAATCGCTACATTGTTGACATTCGGCCACTGACGTCATTCTATCCCTCATTCACAACATTGCGCGGTGCAGGTTGCTTGGGCGCCCCCAGGCAGTATGTGCATACTCACAAAAATGTCCGCAGTTGAGTTTGGTGAATTGCACTAGTGGTATTGTGCGCCGCGCATACATCCCCTCCCCGCAGCAGATTGTCAATGCATATATACACCTATGTGTAATGGAAATAACATTACACTTAAAATACATTAGAATGAAGCTGTGAGAGAGTGTCGACATGGACAATTATATATATATATATTATATAATATAATATAATATACAAGTGGTTAATTTTACACTGTCAAAAACTTTCTTGTGTGAAGAAAATGCAAATCCTCCATACAAAGGAGCCGAGCGAAACACCTGTAGGGAGGTAAGCTTGAGGTAAACACCAGCCATGTGAGCGAGCGAGGCATGATTTTGTTCCGCTTCAGCCCACATACTGTTTGGACAAGAGAAACTCTGGTTGGAAATATTTTAATTTCTAATGTAAGATTCAACCCCCAGGGAGTTTGCATGTAATTATGAATTATCACGCTGCTACAGACAGGACCAGCGTTGCGTTGTTATTATGGGCTGAGCCGCCACGCAGGATAATGACGCCGCGCGCACGCGCACACGCACGCGCGGCCCCGCGCGCATGCGCATATGTTCCCTCGCGCACAATAATACACTTTGTTTGTATAGCCTTTCATACAGAAACTGCAGCTCAAAGTGCTTCACAACAGAATTAAGACAGGCATAAAATGAGCACATAAAGTGCAGACATATAAAATCAGTTTTTCACATTAGGATCTAACATCCCAACAGGCAACCTTGTTTATGGTTTGATTCAGTTTTAATATAAATAATAAAAATAAAGAGAAGATTCATTAATTATCTACTCAGTCCCGAAGTTTGTGATGTAGATATGGAATGTCCCGGGTTGCTGCTGTTTGCAGAGTGTGTTGTTGTCCGGGGGTGAGTGGTGGTGGGTGGGGGGTTGAATCAAAACAGTTGTCAATTCGGAATTGACGGCTGTTTTGATTTGGCCCTTCGTTCGCCGTCGTTCACCTTTGGACGGCGGTGCACTCTGTGGGCAGCGGCAACTTGGGACGTTCCATATTTACATCACAAAGAGTCCCAGACTGGTTGAAGACACCAGCCTATAGCGGCTATTGTTATGATAATGCGAGGTAGCGCCGCAGGTAAACACAACGATCCGAGCCGAGCGCAGCGCGTTCTCGCGAGCGCGTGCACGCGCTTCTGCTCAAATCTTTAATACTCAGTGAGGTACCACTGAGTGGTACCCCGTGCCATGAACAACGCATGCCTGGACAGGACCCTTTTCATCCTGATCTTCTCCTCAGTCAACAGGCTCAGAGTGGGGCTCAGTGATGAGCAGCCTATGCTGCTGCACCTCTTTTAGCTGCTGATTCGTGGTACTGCTGGCGTAAAAACACAGTGGCCAACAGGCATTTGTTTATGCAATAATATAGGTAAATTAACACATGAACTGCCACGGAGTTTGATCATCTTATACCATTTTCTGCCAGCACTGTAAGTCTATGGAGATGTTCACCTTCTTTGCAGGGCTATAACTTTTTAAATTGTATTGCTAAATTGACATTACTGTGGCCCATTCAACATCGATTATCTATCGTTCAGGATGTAGTTTAACTTTTTCATTCACACATTGATACAAAAATACCGTCTAGAATATAAATATGTTTTTATCGTTTTCTGCAGTAATTCCTAGAACGTGAGATATAGGCATAAATGCATATATAGATTATCAAATGCAGTTTGTTGCCGATCCACGCTATATTAAAAATGTCAACTGTACATGGTCCTAAACGTTATGACTGATCATGCGCGGGTGAACGGAGGGGGGGGGGGGGGTCGTTTATAATTCCGTGATCGTCGTTAAATGCTTTATGTAGTATGGGTGATATATAGATCAGAGCAGTTTGCATGGATAATAATAAACAATCAGGCTGAAAGTCACGGCAGCCTCCTCTTACCGTTGGGCGATGACACTGGAGCAAAAAGATCCCAGTTATTTGATGGGGATCGAGTAGATCCATTTCCGGTTTGTATAATAACAATACACGCCCAAATCATGTCGATTATTGAGTTATGGCAGCGATCCATATCCACGGTGTGTGGCTAGAGTCCTGCAACGATATGCGAGTGGCCGGACGTATTTAGGAGACGCACCGATATCCAAACGGGCATTTCCGGTTTGGCAACTCGCCGATCATCCACCAGCTGGCAGTATTGAAGCGTTGCAGAGTTGTGCCGAGTTCCACTGCATCAGACGAGGCTCCGTGAGGGAAATATGAATAACATGGCGAAAATATGAAATATGATCTCAATAACGTCGTACGCCGTGATCTGGCAGAATTCGCATGAACTTGAAACCCGTCGTACGACGTGAATGGCGCACAATGTGTTAAGGTAGTAAAAATATTAACAGCAATAATAGACCAGAGAGATGATGACATAAGACTTATTCTGCAATTGGATATGGTAATATAGAGAAATACAGCTTAAATTGTATAAATAAATAAACAAAAATAAACAAAAAAATATCTGTAATCTCACCCTAAATCTAGCAGTATATCCAAAATATTAATAAAATATTCAACATACTTTATAAGACAATCTTCTGCAAACCCAGAGCACCTTTTGTTTGCCAGGGAGTGTCCCTGAAGAAACATCAGACGATTACACCGCCATTGTATAACGCAGTGGCATGTTTTCATAGAAAATATTAATTTCAAACACGCTGCCTCTGCACGACAGCCTTGAAAAGCATGTTGTACGGTATTGTGCAGGATTTCCGAGTCGTTTAGTCACAAAGCTACTTTTTTTTATGTGCAGTCAACTTGCGTCTAACAACTCTCAGATGACAGGTGCAGAAATTTCTTCCATTGCTCTGCAGCTTAGAACTCCATATTACAAGTCAAATGTGACAGCAAAAAAAATTGGGGGCGCCTTAAAGTAAGGAGCTAAGTGCCAAGTGAAAAATGACAAACTAAAGGAGAAATGAAATCCATGAAGTGGTGATGTTTTTTGGGAGTCCAGAAAAAGAGAGAGAGAGAGAGAGAGAGAGAGAGAGAGAGAGAGAGAGAGAGAGAGAGAGAGAGAGAGAGAGAGAGAGAGAGAGACTCAGTTTGACAATCCAGAGCTAATCCTCCCCGATTAGTGAAGGTATTCACATTCATATTCATCCACACAGAAACCTTAAGGACATCTGAGGCTTTTTTTAAATCACCTAATCCAAATGGTTTTAGCGGCTCCGGAGCCGAGGCTGGGGGGGCCTCGAGGAGGAGCCTAGGCTGGGAGGGCCTCGAGGAGGAGCCTAGGCTGCCTCTTTTGTCTCAGTGGTGCCTCTGCAGTCAACATCTTCCCTCTGCACCGAGAGCACTACGTGCATGAGGAGAATTTAATTACAGAGTACACACACACAGACACAGGCTCACATACACACACACACACACACACACACACACACACACACACACACACACACACACACACACACACACACACACACACACACACACACACACACACACACACACACACACACACACACACACACACACACACACAGATACGCACACAGACTGAGAGAGACGGAGTCACACACTTGCTCTCGCTCTCACACACACACTCACACACACACACACACACACACACACACACACACACACACACACACACACACACACACACACACACACACACACTACAGTGGCATTCCTGCACTCGATGACCTCTCCCTAAGGGCCTCTGAAAGGAGGCTGACAGAGGCTGCGTGGTGGAGGGGAGAGGGGGGGGGGGGGTTGGGGTGGATGGGTTGAAGGGGTAAAGGACCCTATAGCAATGGTGGCAGTGCCTGGGGTTTCCCGCCCACACTGTGGACAAACACTATGTTTTATGTCAGGAAGTCTAATTAGAGTTAATAAAACCCTCATGTGAAAAGTCTGCCGCTCCACCAAGACAGAAGGAGGAAGCTCTGTGTAGGATGTAGGGTATAGGGTGCAGGGGGGGCTGAGTGCCTTTCGCCATACGTTGAAAGGTATTTGAAACCCATGACCTTTTTTTCAGGACACGGCAGAAGTAGTATAGGTTGCTCAAGAGATATGGAATGTTATTGTGAGTGACGTTGGGTAATGTTCACAACCAAACGTATTCTCTCTCTCTCAGGACACATCGTCGTCCAAACAAACACCTGTGGATTTACTATCTCTGCAAAGAAAATACAATTCACCTCGACGTCATGGTTGTTGCAGAGGACCGACTGGATTGAGCAATTCAGCGCAGTCAGCTTACTTACTGAACACTGGCGCTTTCATTTTAGAAGGTCAACAACAGGAGAGGAAACACACACACACATATATATAAAA
>NC_140169.1:122480296-122632796 GCF_963971535.1 Notolepis coatsorum
ACAGAAATGAGCTTGTTTTCAATGACTCACAGGGAGGAACATTACAGGCACATAAAGTCAATACGCCGAATCAATAAGAATGTGGGCTGACTGAGAAAAACGTGTCAGACTGTTTAAACTTTAGCTTCAAAACAGGAGTAGACGCTCACCCACCCCCGTGCTCATTAACACCACTCTGAATACAGCCAGGGGAAGAACGAGAAAAACCATGAATGAAAAATCCTTAAAAAACCCAATTTAAAATTCCAAATGAATTAATGATCCCGTTGAATTAATGAACTTCAATTTTAATGTGTGATATTACGTAACACATCGAATAGATATGGCTATGGTGTAAAGTGAGAATGAGAAAAATTAAGATGAGAAGAATGAGAAGATGTTGGAACACAAATATTATTTCCCCCCCTCAAGCATCTCCATAGAGGAGAATCCACCAAGTTTTTAAATAATAGCCCACAGCCACACAGAAGGCCGACCAGGGATTCATATAGATTAATGAAATAGTAACTGGCACAGAGTGCAATTTATAGACCAACATGCAAGATATTATGACCCAAATTCTGCCCATTATTAAAAACTCCACCAGCTCTCTCACCATTTCTAGCCTATTTATGTCACCCAGTTTCCATGGCTACCATGCAGCCATAGATAAAATCTAAAGCACGTTTCAAGTGCAACATCAACTTTCTGCTTGGCAGAGAGACAGATAATACCAGAGTACCGCCATACATTGTTAATCGACTTCAATACAGGCAATTATTTTCTCCCCGTTAACGGCGAAAACAAATATAGCGGTTATGAATGCTACTGTGCGACATCTTCACTAATAACCTGTATGCGTCAAACACACTGGGGTACAAGTGACTTTGATTAAATGTGTTTTTACGATAAGGCGGAGGAAAGGCCTGTCTTACTGTGCATAACTGACAATATACTGGATTTCTATATGAATTGTGTAATCAAAAAAAGATTCACATATTCAGTGTTAACACTCGTCTAAATGTGGAACAAAAGCATAGTGGGTCCTAATGAAGCTACAATCAAACTGCCCCCAAAAACACATTCATGTTCCAAGACCAAGGTGATTGTATGTACGCACGCACGCACCCACACACACACACACCTTCGTTGTCCATTTCCTCTCTGCTATGGCGGGGCCACCGACATGAGAATGTCCTTCTGAGAAACATAACATGAAGCACAGGATAGGGCTGCCAACAATATGCTCTGTTCCTTATTTCCACACGCTGCTCAGCAGTTCAACAGGGGCAAGACACACACACACACACACACACACACACACACACACACACACACAATACCTGGCTGGAGAGAAGGAAGATGACATCATTTCTCCTCTCCTCAATGGAATGATTCATTGTTCTCCATTTAGCTGTCAACTTCAAACACAGACAAACACATAACCTCTATTGTGGGGCCGAAAACAAAGCCTTTGTCAGCAGCATGTGGGGGTGGGGGTGGGTGATCATTTCAGTGTGAAATATAAGCCATAAGACGGTGGGACATTTCACCTTTTCAAGAGAGCGATATGGGATAATTTTTCCGAGAGCCCATTGGTATCAAAGGCAGAACTGACCACATGTGCCAGATTTGTGTAATTGATATATTAGATGGAACTGCCTCATTTCAAAAGAGCGGGCATTCATACAATTAATAAAGTAGGTCAGCCTGGACCAGTCATCATGACATAATAAGGATCAGGCAGGCTTGATCCTGACCATTGATACACTGAGAGATCTACTTTCTTTGTCTTGGAAAAACAGCATTGTGGCTCCTGAGCGTGTGCAGGCCAGTGACTGGATCTTGCACCCCACCTCCTGGCAGAATGTAGAATGTTCCTGCGTCCTGGTGGAATTAAATATCTCTTATGGCACATTGTAGTTAGATTCAAGATTCAAGATTCAAGATTGTTTATTGTCATGTGCACAGTTAAACAGACAGTTTGCCATACAATGAAAATCTTACTTTGCTAGTCCGCCCTTCACACAAAATCACACAATACTTAACTTAAACATATTTAAATAATACAAGCGAGTGCTAGAAAATAAGGTAAAAATAGATAAATATATATATACAAGGTGCCCTCTGGAATTATTGGCTGTGAGAAGTTACCCTTAGTAAAGATGAACAAAAAAGCTGTAGACGATAAATAACACAAGCAGGAGGCTCTATTCTACACTATCAACCTTTTCTAAATGTTTTATTAAAAACGTTTGTTCAGAATGCCTATTATTAGTATCCTTTGTTATAAACATAACACTCACAGCGACTCGTACTACTAACCACTTCAGCAACACTGTTAAACTATAACCTTCTTCTTCTTCTTCTTCTTCTTCTTCTTCTTCTTCTTCTTCTTCTTCTTCTTCTTCTTCTTCTTCTTCTTCTTCTTCTTCTTCTTCTTCTTCTTCTTCTTCTTCTTCTTCTTCTTCAATTCCATCCTGCAACTTTTGGAATAAACCAATACCATAGGGAAAGGGGGAGTGTAACTTTTTTTTTAGGTATGATCTATGACGTAATAATTAGAAGAATACGTTTGACTCATGACATAAACGTATCATAACTAAATTGTTTTAAGAATAGTGATCAAATATAATAAATTAAGACTATAGTTAAGACTATATATAAATTAAGGATAGTACCCCCCCCCCCCCCCCCCCCCAGCTTGAATGGACATGACGCTAACGTCTAAAATAGTATCTGAGGATACTGAGGAAGCCCACCTGTCTCCTGAGATTCTGGTGAACCTTTACCAGTGCGACATAGAAAACATACTCACAAATTACATCACAGTCTGGTATGGCAACTGCACTGCCTCAGACTGGAAAGCACTGCAGAGCGTGGTGAAAACCGCCCAACGCATCACCGGTACATCACATCACTATGCTTGCACCTCATGGTACCAAAGCACCTCAACGGCGCTAAAAAACTAAATTACAAACATCTCAAAACAAACTGGTCAGACTACTGCTTGACCTTACTCCTAGAACCCACCTCACCCCTGCCCACTTTGACAACCTAGGATGGCTTAGAGTAGACGACAGAGTACAGCAACTTGCAATGGGCCTGGTCTACACGATACACTACACGACCAAGGTACCCATGTACATGTCAAAATACTTCCCAAAGGTCAGTGAATACCACGATCACAACACCAGAGGGAGCTCCACAAATCATGTTAAACCCAGATTCGGCTCAAACAAGGGACTAAACACGTTTAGCAATTATGCCACATCAATGTGGAACGCCCTACCCAAAGCTGTAAAGGAATGTGAATCACTACCCACTTTCAAAACCACTCTCAAAGAACACCTACGGGAGACTGCAATTCGAAACTGGCCCCTGTAAATGTCCTAACCCAACCCCCTCCAATGTACAGTAAATGACCAAGTATGGTTTCGTCAATATTCTGCTTGTACAGTTGTACAGTGTCCCCCACCCACCCCTCCTACCAACCCTCCCACCCAACCACCTCCAATGTACAGTCCTGTACATCTTTTCAGCAACTTCTTAAGGCTCACTCATACAGGCTTACACTTAATGTTTTTTGTTGTTGGTTAGCCCAGTTTATTCTTTGTGTGTTGTTTTAAAGATATTCCCTTTAAAGGGATAGTTGTGATTTTTGGAACCCTAGCGCTATTTGCTACTTACAAATTATGTTGTTGATGGGTACAGTAATTTATCAGCACATTTCCTCATACTAGCTCTGACTATTTAACCACAAACCAATGCAAAGTCAAGACTTTGCATTGGTTGGTAGCTAACTATCCAGAGCTAGTATGAGGAACAGCATGGATGTATTTCTAATTAGTTAAATTTGCCATTTATTTTATTTGATGCAGGTTCTTATTTAAATGAAGTAACTTTATTTAAAGTGCTTTATTTATGAACTCTTTTTAATATTACACAAATAAAGTTGCTATTATTATACTCACTTTACTATATCATAGTAAATAATAGCTAAACCCAATTATCATACAGTATCTTAAAGCCCCAATTCTATTTTACTATATAAATGTGGGGTATGTTAACATAATGTTTTTGAAGAGTTGGATTTGTAGATGGAAACAGTGTTAAACAACTGCAAATCAGAATATAGATCTCTTTCATCCCAGTGTTTACAAACACTGGGACAAGCATACGGCCCTGAGCTATTCTCCTGTAATCTCATCCTGTATACATACGCTTGCAGTGGTTCTATCTATTACTCAATTTCACAATTTTCTTATATACTTTGATTCTACTGTCACCATGTATGCATTATGCTCACTACATGTATTTATTGGTCCATCTCCACCCACTACAAACATAGGAACTCTCTAACCCCCCCCCCCCATCTCTCTGAGTGGTTGTCTCGTAGTGTTGACCAAGGTGGTGGATGTTTCGGGGTCTTGGCCAAGATTGCAGTGACTGTTCTACGTGAACCACCGAGGCCATGGATCAGCTTCTTACTGTCTTCTGTCCGTGGTCTGTCAACGTGGTTTAGAGTTCATTGCTGGGTTAAGTACTTCTATTCTATTCACATAATATGCTTACTACATATATATATTTTTTGTATCTACTTTTTCTCCCATTTTTTCAATTTTTCTCCCATCCCAATTTCGTATCGTCCAATTCTACCCTCCCCTGTCTCGAACGCTGTTTGGCCATGCCTCCCACAAGCCGGCTGTAATGTGGACGAAGCCATACATTGCACGAGTCCCCTCCAGTACTCGAGGTAGCAGCCGTCGCATCTTTTCACCTGCACAGTGCGATCTTTCAGCGTCGGGGGTCTGCGCTTTGGAGGGACGCCACCCCCGTCGCTTCCTGATTCTACTGCGCAGGCGCACCAACCGACCTGTAGGAGTCGCTGTCCACAACGTCCGATCCCCACCCATCAGCTTCCCACCCCCTAATACTGCCAAATGTATTAGTATGAACGACCAGCAAAGCTGAATGCAATGCGGAGAGCTGGGCTTGAACCCAGCGTCTCCTGCATTGGTGGTGAGCGCCTTGCCCACTGCACCACCTAGCCGCCTCTTACTACATATATCTATTCTATTCACATATATGCTTACCACTTGTATCTATTGCTATGTCCGCCCATCACAATCACGCGAACTGTCTAACGCCTGTCCCCCTGTTTCCCTGTCTCTGGCTGTCTCGTAGTGATGACCGGAGTGTTAGACGTCCCGTGATGATGACCGGGAGGATGCGACCCTCTCTGCGCCACCCCCTTGCCTCAAATAGATCCGCCATCAGCTCTATTTTTTATCTTTCAAAATGTTCAGTTGCTATTGCATGCACTTATCTGTGTTTCATTACACTTATGAGTGCATTCTTACCAACTGTTTCACTACCAACACTACTATCACCGACATCTAAGAAGGGAGATGTTTCAAGTTCAAGTTTCAAGTTTCTTTCTTTAATAGTTGTCATACAGAAGTACAGAATACTTTTATACAAAATGCTTCTTACTGTTACGCTCCAGAGACTGTGCAAGACAAGATAAGTATGAAATAAAATAACATAGTAAAATTAGAAGTAAAAAAATGAGGTCACAGTGTTCAGTTTAGACATATGTACAATGTTCGATGCAGAATAGACGTAGTTACCATACAATATACAATACTGTGCAGTGTACTAATATACAATACTATATAGTGCAAGGCAGGAATGGGACGAGGTGCAATTTAGGTACAATTCACAGTAGGTGTACGAGTTGTAGTGCAAATCCTTTATCAATAAATATAAAGTGTAAAGTGTGTTTGTGTGATCTAAAGTGTGGAGAGTGGGTGCTGCAGTGTGTTGTTTGTTTGAGTGAGTGTGTGCGTGTGGGTGTGTGTGCTGTGTGCATTTGATGGTTGTTGCATAGTGTTTATTGTTCGTTTAGCAGCCTGATGGCCTGGGGATAGAAGCTTCTTCTGAGTCTTTCTGTGCTCGCCTTAAGACTCCGGTATCGCTTGCCTGACCGCAGCAGTTCAAAGAGGCAGTTGTTCGGGTGGCTCGAGTCCTTAATAATTCTCTTAGCCTTCCCCTTGCACCGCTTGTTGTAAATGTTCTGGAGGGTGGGAAGCCCCCCTCCAATTGTGCGTTCGGCTGAACGTGTCACTCTTTGTAGTCTGCTACGGTCTTGTGCAGTGCTATTCCCAAACCAGGAGGTGATGTTGCCGGTCAGGATGCTCTCTATTGTACATGAGTAGAAGTTCCTAAGGATCTTCTGACTGACTTGGAACTTCCTTAGGCGCCTGAGGAAGTAGAGGCGTTGTCGTGCCTTCTTCACAACACTGTCAATGTGTGTGGTCCATGTCAAGTCCTCGGATATGTGGGCTCCGAGGTACTTGAAACTGTTCACTCTCTCAACCGGTGCCCCGTCGATGCTGAGGGGGCTGTAGTCCTTGACCCCCGACCTCCTGAAGTCCACAATCATCTCTTTTGTTTTGCTGACGTTCAGGGAGAGGCAGTTCTCCTGACACCACTGTGACAGGTTCTCTACCTCTTCCAGGTAGGCCCTTTCGTCGTTGGCAGAGATCAGGCCCACCACTACTGTGTCATCAGCAAATTTGATGATGGTGTTGTTGTTCCGCTGTGCTACGCAGTCATGTGTGTACAGGGAGTAGATGAGGGGGCTCAGAACACAGCCCTGGGGGGCCCCTATGTTGAGCGTGATGGATGAGGAGGTGCAGTTGCCGGCTCTTACCACCTGGGGTCTGCCCGTCAGGAAGTCCAAGACCCACTGGCAGAGGTCATAGTTCAAGCCCAGGTCCCTGAGCTTGGCTATGACTTTGGAGGGGACTATGGTATTGAATGCTGAGCTGTAGTCGATGAACAGCATTCTCACATAGTTCCCCTGCCTCTTGTCCAGGTGTGATGCTGCTGTGTGCAGCACATGGGCTATGGCGTCCTCCGTGGACCTGTTGGGGCGATATGCAAAGATGGTGGTGAAAAAGGCGAAACAGCGCCTCTATCACCTGAGACAGCTAAGGAAGATACTCCACTCCTTCTACTCCGGGGCTGTAGAGAGCATTCTGACTGGAAACATCACTGCCTGGTTTGGAAACAGCACGGCACAGGACAGGAAGGCACTCCAGAGAGTGGTGCGCTCAGCTGAGCGTACTACGGCTATTGCACTACCACCCCTGCAGGACTTATATAACAGGAGGTGCAAATCCAGAGCCTGCAGAATTATGAAAGACCCTCACCACCCCAACAACAGCCTGTTTAAGCTGCTGCGGTCAGGCAAGCGCCTACGGTCACACGCTGCAAGAACAGAGAGACTCCGACTCAGCTTCTTCCCCCAGGCCATCAGAACACTGAACACTGAACTCTCCATTCACAAATACACACAATTTTTTTTAACTTTAAACAAAATGTCACTTTAAAAAATAGAATCTTGGTTCCGGTTCCGGGTCGAGAATGGGGTAGGAGCCACGCTGCCACTCCCGAACTTTTATTTTACTTTAAAAAGTAATTCTATTCTATTTTTTTTATTTCAAGATAATTGAACCACTAACATACAACATCCGTATCTCTGCCTGTATTATTCGACCCAAAAAAGAAAAAAATAATAACGAGCATGATGGCTGCGCGAGTCTTGAGAAGCGGGACCGGCCCGTGGATGGAGCTACCATGGCTGAACTGATGGAGGAACTCAAACAGGCTTTCACCACGGAGTTCAGAACGTTTACTGCCTCGCTCGAGTCTAGACTCGACGGCTTCCAACTAGTGGTCGCAGACCATACCCAACGCCTGGCCTCCGTAGAAGACGGCATGAATATCTGGTCGGGTAGGATGGTAGAGCTGGAGGCCAGGTGCACAGCTCAGGGCGATATCATCGACAAGCTAAAAAACAAGCTAATTGATGTCGAATCGCGCAAACGGCGTTTTAACATACGCATCCTGGGCCTGGACGAATCCCTACACAACAACCATCCTGGTGTCTTTTTCGCGGAGGTCCTGGTGGAAATCATGGGGAAAGATGTCCTCGCTACACCACCGGAGCTAGACCGATGCCACAGGACGTTAACACCCAAACCAGCGCCAGGCTCCAGGCCTAGGGCAGTGATCGCCCGCTTACATCACTACAAGATTAAGGAGGCTATTATCCTGGAAGCTCGCAAAAGGAGAGGGAATCTGACATACAGAGGGAAACCAGTCTCGATCTTCGAAGACTACTGCCCCGAGGTGGTCGAGCAATGATCATAATATCGAGATGTCATGGGGCCCCTGTACAAACGTGGATTTAAACCGTCGCTCCAATTCCCTGCAAAGCTGATCATCCGAGCCAAGGATGGCACGAGGATGCATCTACCGTCGCCCAAGGACGCCGTGGACTTCCTGAGGACCCGGCCCAGAGAGACCCCGACACCGGCTTGACCAGAGCCGGACGTGGACCCGATGCCGGCTCCACCGAGGCCGGACACGGACCCGACACCGGCTTCACCAGGGCCGGACGCGGACCCAATACCGGCCTCATCAGATCCAGATGCGGTAGTAGCTCTGGGCCGTTAGCATCCTGCTACGGCTATCACACAGAGAGGGGTTGCATTTAATATTTTATTACATATGTGATTATGGATGAATACTTGATGTTAGGCTTCGCCTGGAAGTTTAACTTTTTCTTTTCTCTCGCTATCTGACATAAGGGGAGGAGGGGGACAATTCTGTTGTATATGACTCTTGTACTGTTGCACGACTATAGCCACGGCTGGGATGCTAGGATGCTAAGTGCTAACGTTCCGTTTCGGAAGGAGCGGGACCTATTTTATTTTTTTGTTTCGGATATTTCTGCCATGCTTATAACTTTTACGCGCTATACCAGCGCCCAGCCGTGTTTTGGTTCATAGCCACTGGGATGCGTTTACTGTTGCTTGCACATTGAACGAACTGGGGTCTCGTGGCTGCGCCAACCGGGCCGCGGCTATTCGAATCCCAACCAGTTCATGCGACCCGCATGGCTCCCATCAATATTTGCTGCTGACAATGTGCTCGCTGGAGCGGCAGATGACCCCCTGCACAGCGCCCTCCTCTGGCGGGGAGGCCTAATTGTATAGGGTCAAACCAGCGTCAGGGGAGATAACAGACCCACGGACAAGGTATCGCCCCCTCCAGGCCTGGTGGATGTACTGCACGCCTGTTCTATCGCAACATGCCTGGAAGATACACCCCCCCCCCTTTTACCAATAGTTCTGGGCTCCAGCCGTTGACCTTACTAATGGCTTATGGTTCAATTTGCATTTTCTTGTTTACTTTACACTTTGAGGCACTTTTATATACAGGGGAATGTGGCAGTTAGCCACTGAGATGGTTCTACGAATGGTAGGTTTGAAGTCTCTGGGAATGTTGGTGAGTCCCTGTGATGTTGGGGAAAGACCCACTGGTTCCACACCTTTATATGTTTTTAATAGTGCTGTCAGGCGATTAAAAAAATGTATCTAATTAATTACAGGATTTGTAATTAATTAATCTAATTAATCGCATTTTAATCGCATAACCATTTTATGCCTGATATTCTATATTATATAATCATATTTCAAATTGCATGTGTCCGGATGGCAGAATTCAGTACTGTATCTACAAAACCTTCTGTTTAATCATCTTCCATCTATTAATTTGCTTAAGATTTTTCAGGTCTGGTCAATTTGAGCATGGTGTTATTCACAGTCAAAGATACAAAAAAATGTATTGATATTCTCATTTGGTTCATTACAATTTACTCAAAATAAAATTTTCATTCATCAATCAATCACCGCGCAGATTGATTGATTGAATGAAAATGTTATTAACAGATTGCAGAATGGGTACAATACAGTACGGCACACAATTGTTAAGGGGATGCAGACCAGGGTGCAACTTGCACCGTGCAATCCATTCTTTGTGGATCTAGCCCACAGTATTTCTGACACTGGGAATACATTCCCTGAGATTCATAGATGTCCCTAGAATCAGATACCAAGAACATGCAAATGGACCATATTAAAAAATTAAAAGTCTGTAAATGTGTATTCTACATTCTTATGGAATGAATGAGATACAAAAAAAATATTATATAAAAAAGAAAAAAAAAGAAAAAACTTTTTTTTTGTAATAATTTTGAGTTAATTTTCATAACGCGATAATTTGCTGTGTAATTAATTAATCTAATTAACGCGATAAACTGACAGCTCTAGTTTTTAATGTCATTTATATTTGTTTTATGTATGGCTCAAAGTACGTGTGCATAGTATTTAAGATAAGTGAATTCTGCATGCCCACAGGCTTGTCCAGGTCTGCCCCGCCTACACACCCCTCAATATTCTATGGCTACGGCTAACTCTGAGAGCTTTAAGCTCTGCTCCTGGAATGTTCGAGGTCTTCAGAAATTAGCTAAGAGGAAGGCGATTCTGACCCTTTTAAAGAGGGAGAATGTCTCTATTGCTTTTTTTTTACAAGAAACCCATATGGGGCCCAACGACACTGCTAAACTCCAAAAGAGTTGGGTGGGACAGGTCTTCGCCACAAACTATTCTACATTCAGTAGGGGAGTGGCCATATTGATCAATAAAAATCTCCCCTTTAGACCAAGGTCGCTATGTGATTATCAAAGGGGTTCTTAAGGGTAAAGAAATGACATTTATGAATGTATACTGTCCCCCAGGCTACTCCCCTGACTTTCTATCCAAAATATTTACTGAATTTAATGGCCTGGCCTCTGAGAATGCTTTTGTGGGCGGAGACTTTAACTGTCACCTTATACCGTCTCTTGACAAACTCCCACCCAGTCTGGCTCCCCCCTCTAGGCAAGCAAAGATGCTCACCTCCCTATGCAAAGACACTGGATTCTCAGATGTCTGGAGAACCCTTTGCCCATCCGAACTGAAGTTCACCTTTTTTAGCGGCCCACACAAGAGCAACAGTAGAATAGACTATTTCTTCATCCCTTCCTCTAAGCTCTTTCTAGTATCGTCCTGCACAATCGGAAGTATCGTTTTATCGGATCACGCGCCTATATATCTGGTCTACTCCCTGTCAGAAGAGAGGGCGCTGTCGAGGCGTTGGCGCCTCAACCCATACCTCCTCAAAGATGATATGTTTGTCTCCTATTTCGAATCGGAATAAAAAAATTTCTACTCAATTAACTCGCATTCTATGGATAACCCGTCTCTGCTCTGGGAAACATCTAAGGTCTTTTCTCGCGGACTGATTATGTCTTACGTATCATCCAAGAAACGCAAGAAAAATGAACAATGCAAACTTCTTGAATCCAAACTAAGCGACCTTGAAAATCAACATGTTTCAAACCCAGCCCCGGCTGTGCTTATAGAGCTTACGGCCACCAGAACTGCGTTAAACACTCTTCTGATCCAGGACGCCGAATACTCTCTTAAATTTGCCAGACAGAGAATGTACGAACACGGTGACAAGCCTGGTAGGTGCCTGGCTAACTTGGCAAAAAAAAGGGCTGACACCCAAGTAATAGCCTCAATCTAGGACTCCAACGGGCCCGGGTCAGGTCCTTTGACACCAAAACTATTAATAAAGAGTTTGCCTCTTTCTATAGGACCCAACTCTACTCTATAGGACCGAACGACCCGACGGTGCTCTCTCTGACATGCAAGCTTTTTTCGCTGACTTGCACCTCCCTAAGGTATCGAAAGATCAGAACTTGCTCCTTAACGCCCCAATTATGAAGGAAGAAGCTCTGGGCGCCCTTAAGGCTATGCCATCTGGTTAGGCTCCGGGCCTGGACGGTTTCGGATGCGAGTTCTATAAGGAATTCGGTCATATTATTTTGGATCCCCTGCTGGCAATGCTTAATCACTCCTCTGAGGTGGGGATATTACCCCAGTCCCTACGGGAGGCTAATATTTGCCTTCTCCTTAAGAAGGGTAAATGCCCTGAAAAGTGCGCCTCCTATAGGCCTATAGCCCTACTTAATTTGGACCAAAAGTTGCTCTCCAAGATCCTGTCCATGCGCCTGGAAAAAGTACTCCCTTTTATTATTAACGAAGATCAGACTGGTTTTATTAAGGGTAGGAACTCTACCGACAACATGAGACGGCTCCTTAATATCATCCAAATGACTCGTGAGACAGACCACCCCGTGGTGGTTCTGTCTCTCGACGCGGAGAAGGCATTCGACCATGTAGAATGGCCGTATTTGTTTCTAACCCTAGCTGAATTTGGCTTAGGAGACACTTTTATTGACTGGGTCAAGGTTCTTTACAACTCGCGGATGTCGGCGGTCCTGACTAACGGACTTAGGTCTAACAACTTTCCTCTACAACGGGGGAACCCCCAGGGGGATCCTCTTAGCCCTTTACTATTTTACATGGCCATAGAACCACTCGCGCAGGCCATAAGGCAGTCGGCCGAGATCTCAGGTATTAGAGTGGGCGAGAGGGAACACAAAATCACTCTTTACACGGACGACATACTGATCTTTATATCTAAACCTGACTCTTCAATTCCATGTCTAACCCGCATGATTTCCACATTTGGAACCTTCTCGGGGTACATAATTAACTTTTCCAAATCAGAAGCAATGCCACTTGGGACACTTAAATCCATCCCGATCCTGCCCGAGCCCTTCCCATTTCGCTGGTCGCCCTCCGGCTTTGTTTACCTAGGAGTATTTGTGACACCCACCTATGATACATTGTTTAAGGCCAACTTTCCCCCCCTTTTAGAAACCATAAGGGCAGACTTAGTTAGATGGGCCCCTTTACCGATCTCCTGGCTGGGTAGGATAGCCCTTGTCAAAATGAACGTACTCCCCAGACTAGTATACCCTCTCCAAATGATCCCAGTGCTGCTGACAAACAAGGTTATCAAGGTGCTAGAAGGCTGGCTAAGCTCATTCATTTGGAATGGGAAGAAACCACGCCTGAAAATGGCCTAATTACAGATGGATAGTGAAGATGGGGGTCTAGACCTACCTAATATTAGACATTACCAACTAGCAGCACACCTTAGGGTACTGGTCGGCTGGTTCAGATCAGACCCACTGTCAATCTGGCTGGACATTGAATCCTCGCAATCTAAGTCCCCCCTATGGAACCTACTATTTATCAAAGACTTTAAGTCTGCTCTAGGTATCTAAAAAATTCCGCTTTCAATAGGCCATACCGCTGCTGCAGCTGTGTAAAGGACATTAGGGTCTGGCCATCCAACCCCATCACACTATGTTCCGTCAAGGCCTGGAAGACTGTCCGTAAGGTGGAGTGTAGCTAAGGGGCTACACAACCCTGACTGTATTTAGATTGTTTAGATTAAACCACTACGAAAGAATATTAATTTAGCCAGACAGTACAGTTACTCAAAATGGCGGACACTCCATTAACTGCGCGGGGACAGGGATACAAGTTGAACAAGCATCAGTTTAATGTTAATAGTAAACATACATATTATTTAACACAGCTCTCCTTTAATACTTTAATATCAGTGTCACAATGTCCGCGGTAACGATAGTTCCTATGCTACGGGTACCCGAACCGGTGGAGCTCTGAATGGAGTGGATTGAGACGAAGCACGCAGAACAGGGAAAGCAAGATGGTGGCTGGAAACTGAGGAACCACACGTTGATGCAGTAGGTGAGGATGCTTTCCACGGAGCAGCGGTAAAAGGACACAAGCAGGTCTTGTCTGAGGTGGTAATTCCTGAGTATTCTCAGGAAGTAGAGTCTCTGTTGTGCCTTCTTCACGATTGCCTTGGTGTTGGTTCTCCAGGTCAGGTCATCCTCCAGGTGGACGCCCAGGAATTTGATGACCGAGACTCTCTCCACGCATCCCCCATCGATGTACAGGGGCTGTATGTCGGTCTTCTTCCTCCTGTAGTCCACGATCATCTCCTGGGTTTTTAGCTTATTCAACTGCAGGTTGTTGATTTTGCACAGGGCTGACAGCTGCTCTACCTCATCGCGGTACGCGGTCTCGTCACCTTTTGAGATACAGCCCACCACGTGGTGTCGTCAGCGAACTTGATGATGGTGTTGCTGGGGTGGACTGCGGTGAAGTCGTGGGTGTAAATAGAGTAAAATAGGGGACTCAGTACGCAGCCCTGGGGTGATCCGGTGCTGAGGCTGATGGCTGTGGAGGTGTAGGGGCCTATCCTGACCCTCTGGGGGCGGTCAGACAGGAAGTCCTTGGACCACCGGCAGAGGGGATGGTTTAGTCCAAGATCCATGAGTTTGGGCACTAGTCTGTCAAGCAGGATGGTATTGAATGCAGAGCTAAAGTCCATGAAGAGCAGCCGTGCGTAGCCCCCCCTCTCTCCAGATGGGACAGGGTAGAGTATACAACAAGATACAAGATATACAAGAGTTTTATTTGTCACGGCATACAGGTATATAGTGAAATGCGGGGGGTCTCGCCCGCAACGATGTGCATAATACAAGTAATAATAATAAGTAATAATAATAAGAGTCCAACCAATAGAGCGACATAGTGCAATAATCAGTAAACAAGTAGGCATATCGGTATCTGAGCTACGGATGAGGCCTTGGGTCTTTATGTACACTGCTATACAATGCAATATTATACAATCTCAAGCTATACTATTCTTAAAGTGACCTTTCCTTCTGTAAAGTGTCCATAGTGTGAGCGTGTGCAGCATGAGTGTGTGTGTGCTCATGTTAAAGTGGCTGCTAGTGTGTGAGCGTGTACATGTACAGTGTGTGTGTTGTGTGTGTGCTCATGTGTGCTTGTGCGTGGAGAGTTCAGTGTTCAAGGCTCTGATGGCCTGGGGGAAGAAGCTGAGCCTAAGTCTCTCTGTCCTCGTTACTGGTGCTCGCAGGCGTTTGCGTGACCGCAGCAGCATGAACAGGCTGTTGTTGGGGTGGTGAGGGTCTTTCATTATCCTGCAGGCTCTGGATTTGCACCTCTTGTTGTATAGGACCTGCAGGGTTGGTAGTGCAATACCCGTGATACGCTCGGCTGAGCGCACCACTCTCTGTAGGGCCTTCTTGTCCTGTGCCGTGCTGTTGCCATACCAGGCAGTGATGTTTCCAGTCAAGATGCTCTCTACAGCTCCAGAGTAGAAGGACTGGAGTATCTTCCCAGATACTCTGAACTTCCTTAACTGTCTCAGGTGGTAGAGGTGCTGCTTCACCTTTTTTAAGACTGAGTCTATGTGTGTTGTCCATGTCAGGTCCTCTGAGATGTGGACCCCCAGGTACTTGAAGCTGCTCACCCTGTCCACGGTAGCCCTGTTTATCCTCAGTGGTGTGTTTGTCTCCTGCTGTCTCCTCCTAAAATCCACGATCAGCTCCTTGGTTTTACCAATGTTCAGGAGCAGGCTGTTGTCCTGGCACCAGCGTTCCAGGAGAGTTGTGGCGATGGCGAGTTGTGGCGATGGCATCCTCCGTGGACCTGTTGGCTCTGTAGGCGAACTGGTGGGGGTCTAGTCCGGGTGGGAGGCTAGAGATGATGTGGGGCTTGAGTGTCTTTTCAAAGACCTTCATGGGTAGGGAGGTGAGTGCGACTGGACGGCAACTGATGGAGTTCTTCTTTGGGACCGGATGATTATAGAGGTTTTCAGGCAGGGTGGGACGATGGCTTGGGACAGGGACTGGTTGAAGATCTTAGTGAAGACCCCTGTCAGCTGGTCAGCGCAGTCTTTCAGCACCCGTCCCACGACACCGTCCGGCCCCGCCGCTTTCCTTGGGTTCACTCCCTTCAGTGTGCGTCTCACCTCGTGCTCCGTGAGGATGATGCTGCTGAGGGCTGGTGAGTGTGGTGAGGCTGCTTCTGTCGGCACCGCCTCAGGGGTGGCGTTGATGTGCAGTGTGGCTGTTTCCGTCGGCCTTGCTTCAAATCGTGCGAAGAAGGAGTTCAGCTCCTCTGCCAGCTGAGGGTCACCCTCGTTGGCTGAGGAGTGGCTGGGTTTGTAGTTGGTCATCTGTTGGACCCCCTGCCATACCTGTCTGGTGTTGTTGCTCTGGAAGCAGTCCTCAATCTTCCCCATGTAGTCGGCCTTGGACCTCTTGATACCTCGCTTCAGGTTGGATCTGGCAGTGCTGTATAGCTCCTTATCACCAGACCTGAAGGCGGTGTCCCTCTCTCTGAGCAGACGCTGCACCTCTCCCGTCATCCACGGCTTCGTATTGGGATGGACCCGGATACGTTTGTCCACAGTGACAGAGTCTATGCAGTGCTTGATGTATCCCAGCACTGATGTGACAAATAAACCTCTTGATTCTTGAAAAGATCCCCCCTTGAATGGCCCTTCTAAGGTTTCTCTCCTCCACATTGCCTGTGGTGCATTTTTTCCTATTGCTAGGTTTTAGTGAGTTTTTCCTTACCTTCGCGTGGGGGATGTCTGGGAGTGTTGCATTTATTTTATTTATTAAAAACAAATTGGACTTTCTGGTGTTTATGTTTTGTTCTTGATTTATTGTGATGTTTCTTCTTGACTTGTTTAACACATCTGGCGCCAAAAACGTTGTACAACGTGTTTCAAGGTCATGCTAATTCTGCCATTCCACAGCGTACAACGTTATTGAGATCATATTTCATTTTTTCGCCATGGTATTCAGAATTCCCTCACCCAGCCTCGGCTGATACAGTGGGAGTCTGCACAACTCTGCAACGCTTCAATACTGCCGCCTGGTGGATGATCGGCGAGTTACAACCGGAAATGGATCTCTGGTGATCTCGGTGCGTCTGGGAAATACGTCCGGCACTCACATATTGTTGCGGGACTCTAGACACACATCAGTGTATATCGATCGCTGCCATAACTCAATAATCAATATGATTTGGGCGTTTATTATTATTATACAAACCGGAAATGGATCTAGTAGATCGCCGTCAAATAAGTGGGATCTTTTTCCTCCAGTCTCATCGGCGAACGGTAAGAGGACGCTGACGTCATTTTCAGCGTGTTTGTTTATTATTAATATCTAGGGACATCTATGGACGTCAGGGAATGTATTCACAGTGTCATAAATATTGTGTCCGTTACTACCGTAATTCCTCTAATAGTAACCCCGGCTTGTATTTGTTTCAACTGTAGCGGGTACCAGGCTTGTATTAGGAGGAGGCCTGTATAAGAGGGAGGCCTATATTTCAAATTTTCAAACGGATCATAATGAATAAATCAACATTTTGTCAGTTTGAACCCAGTAAAATGTACTGGGTTCATTTATTGAAACCAAGTACTGTATGAAATAGTAAACAGTGCAATTACAGGTGGTCACTGGTCATTTCAACGTTTTCAAAGTGAAATCAAGTAACTAGCTCAGTATATTAGTAACCCGGCTTGTATTAGGAGGCCGGCTTATAATTGCTTAGCTCAAGAGCGCACCCGGCCATTAATAGAGACCCGGCTTGTATTTGAGACCCGGTTACTATTAGAGGAATTACGGTATGCTTGAGTAAATTGTAATAAACCAACAGAGAATATAAATTCAAATTTGTCTTTTCATCTTTGATGGTGAATAACACCATGCTAACATTGACCACGAAAGAAACTCGTTCACTGAGCTCATTCAGCACCTTCTTGAGATCAAGTGTACAAATGTAAGCAAATGAATAAAGGGGAGATGATTTACAGGTTTTTTTGTAGATACAGTACTGAATTTTGCCATCCGAACAGATGCAATTTGAAATATAATACAATTTGAATATAGAATAACAGGCCTATAAATTACCTTATTATGGCCAAGTCATACATCTATCGGGCCAAATCTCCTCTTTCCAATGGCAGAGTTCAATCTGGATTTAGTAATTTCGTGACTAGTCGCCTTTTTCCGATGCAATGCACAGAGAATTCACAGAATTTTACATTAAAATTTAAAAAATTAAGAACTTAAATAAAATCATTGGTAAACAAATGTAGTGCTGAAAATATACACGTTGACTGCTGTTTTGATAGGGTTAGGGTCTTTACTCTTGGCTACATTTGAAAAAGAAACACAACATTAATTAATACGGTCTGTATTGATCAATTTCTGACGAGCAACAGCAGGATCCCCCAAATGAAGACATCTCCCTCAAATTTGATACCTGTCTCTCAGAGCTCCACCATAAAAAACCCTGGAGTAATTTTTTATTCATCCCTCTCATTTAATGCACATAAAAAATATCACCAAAAGGGTCTTCTTCCATCTAAAAAAAATTTGCCCTATTTTTACTTTGGCCAACACTGAAACCCTAATTCATGTATTTGTATCATCACGTTTAGATTACTGTAATGAGTTTTTTCAGGCTTACCTACTATAACTCTAGTGTAAAAAATCTTCAACTTGTGCAAAATGCGGCTGCACGGATACTAACTAAAACTAGAAAATGTTATCATATCACACCAATTCTGTCCTCCCTACACTGGCTTCCCATCCAGGCCAGATCTGACTTTAAAGTGGTACTCCTCACTTACAAAATTCTAAATGGGCTCGCACCACTCTATCTATCCGATCTCCTTATACGCTCGCCCGCTCATGCTCTTCGTTCACAAAATGCGGGGCTCCTATCGATTCCTAGGGTAAAAAAGAAATCCGCTGGCCACAGAGCCTTTGCCTACCACGCTCCCTGTGGAATAAATTACCCGCCGTCGTCAGGGGCGCCTGCTCTGTCAAAGTTTTCAAATCTTCGCTTAAGACCCATCTTTTCTCTCTCTCTTTCAGCCTATACCCTGATCTCACCTGGTTGGGGATAGACCCTTAGTTTAATCTGGTTAGTTAAGTTAGGATGTCTGTTTATTTGCTCCCATGTCTGCTTATTGCATATTCTAACCCCTGTCCCTGTCTCTCCGAGTGTGCCGTCATAGATTGCAGCGACTGCTCTACCTCAAACTGTTTCTGACCACTGGCACTTGGTTCTGCTTCATGCCGTCTTCAGTCTGACAGGCAAATGGCCGAGCCAGCTTTTCTTTTTTTCCCCCACTTTTTCTCCTCCTGTTTTTCTGCGTTTTTCTCCCATCCCAATTTAGTCATGCCAATTCCCCCCTCCCCTTCCTGGCCGTTGCTCGCATGTGCCCCCCACTGGTCGGTCTAGGGAGGGTTGATAGATACTATCATATGTCCCCTCCAATACATGCGGAGTCAGCCAGCCACTTCTTTTCACCTGCCAGCGCGGACTCTCATTGGTGAGGTGTAACGTGTGGGAGGCTCACACTACCCTCACCATCTCCCTTCCTCGCTGTGCAGATGCCCTGACCGACCTGTAGGAGTCACTGTTTACAACGACCAGATTACCACCCACCGGCTTCCCTCCCGCTGACTCTGCCAATTGAGCCAGTATGACGGCTGGCCAAGCCGGAGGCAACGCTGACAAACCTTCCGTTTAATTATCTTCCCTTTATTAATTTGCTTAGATTTTTCAGGTCTGGTCAATTTTAGCACAGTGTTATTCAGTCCAAAAAAAAGAAAAAAAAATTGAATTAATACTCATTTGGTTCATTACAATTTACTCAAGCCTAGTAACAGACACAGTATTTCTGACACTGGGAATACGTTCCCTGAGAACCATAGATGTCCCTAGAATCAGATACCAAGAACATGCAAATGGACCATTTAAAAAAAGGTTGTAAATGTTTATTCTACTTTCTTATGGTGGTGCGATCTTCCTTGCGCCGTCCTTGATGTGGCTAACAGCGTCAACAGCAGTGGCTATTCTTCCTCAAGCCGGTTCTGACTCTACATCGCCCTCAGTTTTCCTATGCCTTTTTTGTTGTTCTTAGCTCTATTTATGTAAATGTTCTTATGTACCTTAGATATTACTACTACCATGCAGTGGCGTCATTTCAGTAAAAGGCAAGGTATGGCGAGGGGGGGGGGGGGGGGGGGCGAAGGGGGGATTTTTTTTGTCAAATCAGTTGTGCAATAGTCACTTTTGGTGAGTTGTTTCTATACAATTCAGTTATATGACATTTAGGTATGACACAGGACTACACAAGCATTTTTAGTATAGAAATGTGTCAACAGACTAAAGCAGGGAACCACAATATTTTGCATACGAATTATGCAGAATGTAATATCATAACTGTCTATTACTTTAAATTTCTTGCAATTGAGCCAATTTTCCTTAGGTACGGTTTTGAGGTGTGTGTTCAACAGAATGTAGTATCAAAAACACATTCACAAAAAGTATGGGTTACTGAATGCTGAACTGCACTGTTATAATCACTAAGCCAGACCTTACCTGTGTCCCTGTATCACTTGTCTCTGCTGCCCTTTGATAAAAAAAACTTCCCTATGTCCATTTTCCTTTTTTTTGGGCATATTTCAGTTAGTCACAGTAAAAGTCACCTAGTAAAAGTGAGATAATTGACAATATCAAAACATGCTAGGGCTGTACCGAATAGTTCGAAGCTTCATTCATAATGTTGACATTCGAATTCTAAATCAACATAAAAAATTGTAAATAATTGGATGGATTATCCAAGGGGGGGGCCCGGGGGGGGGGAGCGAGCGAGAGCATATATGTATAGGGTATTAGATAGCAAGTATTAGGTGTATACCTTGTATATTACATTTATTTAAATGGTCATTTCATTGGATGTGCACTGTTAATTAATGCTCGTATATCTAATTTTATGTTGTCATGTTTATGTTTATGTGTTTGTTTAAAAAATAATAAAAAAAATATATATATAAAAAAAATTAAATTTTTTTTTTTTTTTTTTTACATTTTTATTTGCCAAGGTATGGCGAGTGCCATACCTTGCCATACCAAATTGACGCCCCTGCTACCATGTATGTATATGTTTCATTACATGGATATATACATTCATACCAATTATTCGCCCGTTCTATTCTCCATCCATCCGTCATCTATTGCAACACTATATTATATTATCACCGACATCCAGTTGGGGGATCCCCTTTGAACAGCCCATCTGAGGTTACTCTCCTCCACGCTACCTGTGGTGCTTTTCGTTTCCTATTTCTAGGTTTTTAGTGAGTCGTTCCTTATCTACATTGGAGAAAGTCTGGGAGTGTCTCATATTTGGATTTTGATCTGTGACGTTTCTTCTTGACTTGTACAGCCCATGGGGGCTATTACATGTGATCTCGGGCTATACAAATAAATGTGATTTGATACTGGCTGCTGACCAGCTAATGATAGCACAATTAGCTTAGCTTAGTCTTAGTACGGACAATGACTGGAGAGCTACGTCAGTATGCTACAAAAGACAGTTGCTCATGCTAAGCGTACGTTACCAAATTGAAATTACGTAACTAAGTGTAAGTAATTATCTTCTCTTGACAACCAAGGAGTGGTAATGTGTTATGGTTGACAATAACAATCAATAAATAGATACAAAATAACTTTTTTTCTGAGTGCACTTCGTTTGGTGGATGAATCCCAACGAATCAGTTAGACGTTTTTTTGCTATAAAACATCTAAAGAAAGGGTTTTTCATATGGCAGTGGTACTGCACGACCCATTCAACGTTGAAGAACCAAATGCTATTGTGTTGTAGTAGTACATAGTAATTTACAATACTACAATGTGTGTGTTGTAGTAGTACATACTCATTTACAATCCTACAATGTGTGTGGGTACACTCCTACATATCAACACAATTGGTAACCAAAGAACAGCTAGGCTAATTGTGAATATATATAACTATGTAGTCATCTTATAGGATCATTATTATGACCTGCTCTTGATCACTATACTGAACAATGGCAATTCATTTTGAATAAGTTGTGTGAATTTACACTGTGCACATGCAGGTGTAAATTCACACACAGACACATACATTCATGCTGAAAAGAAAGTCCAACTTTTCACCCTTCAATTTATTTTTATAATGCCTACCTCACTGTCACATTTTCCCAATAACTTAGGAAACTTAGGACAAGTTTATGGTAATCAAATTCTTAGTGAACGTAAAACTCAAAAGGGGAAAGATGGATACATTTTGCTGCAACAAATTATAATTTATCTTGTCTGTCAAAATGCATCCTAAAGTAAGAATCATCAAGGTCTTGATCTTTTAAAAGTAATATGTGGCCAGAGAACCATAATGATTGTGCAAAATTATTTAAGGGACGACTTTCAAAAAAAGGTTAAGATCACATCCAATCCTCGCTTTGAGCAATCCTTTTTCTTTCCTTTATATGGATGTAAAGCTACCGGGAGAGGTTTTCTTCATGATTACATCTGCAGCATAATGATAACAATCAGACACTGGAACATTGATATTATCTCTAATGTCCACCCACCCCCAACCAACGCAGAAAATTCATCCTGACAAAGTGTCTGTTACATTAAATGAGGCGTACATTTTTTTCTTCTAAATATAGCAGAACACAAGTCAAGCACTTAAAATGCAAGCAAATTCTAAGGCAACATGTGAACTAAGAACAAATAATATATATATGGAGGCGTAATCCTCTCTCTGTCTTGTACATAACTGCATTCCCATAACAATTAAAAGAATAAGTTCTAATCCAAAAAAAAAAAAAAAAACAATATCATAACTATCATACAAAGTGAACTACTAAATAAAAAAAAAAAGACAAAAAAACAACACAAAAGAATACTGGAGTCGTAATAAAAACCTTAGCTTTGAATAATCCAACCGTTCCCTTTACGTACTCTGGTGGAGAATGAAAGGAAACCAGTTGTCATTTTAAAACATTTAAGAGCCGATTATAAACATTACATCCCTGTTTTGTCAGGCCTAACCCAGGTTATATAAACACACAACCCCCAAGTCATTCCTTTTGCACTGATGTGCAAGGCATATCTAGAATACATCCCTCAACAAAATGAACACAGCATACATCAAATTACGTTCAGACAGGTTTGACGGAAAAGGTGAACTTTGAAGGGACTCATGCTCACAGCAGAAAAAGGAGAGTATAGATATATCTACATACATGGATTTAAGTTTGGGATGTTTTTGCATAAAAGGGGGTTAAAACACACGGTGAATCCATTAAAACAAAAGTTTTCCTCGCAATTCTTAAAAACACCAGATTCTGCGCGTAATTCACACTTTTGTCTAAGTCATCTTGGTTTTCACATTCTCGAGGATGTGTGGCCACTGACCACTGTCTGCAGGAGAAGGCCTAGTCGAAGGTCAAACTACCTCAGTGGACAGACGGCAAGGAGAGAACAAACACACACTGACCAGACTGCCCGGCGGTCCTGAGAGCAAAAGGGACACACGCATTCGACCACACGCACACACGACCACAAACACACACACTCAACAGCCTGCCATCAGACTCAGTGGACACAAGGCCATAGCAGGTCCTCACACACACACTATAGAGGCATTTTGACCCAGCGGGCCCATCTAGGGCTAAAACCCACATCCCACGGCCATATGAGAACACATAGCACGCCAGCTTGGCTTGGGGCTAAAGGGATGGGATGTAGTGATTGTTTGGTCTGCTATATATCACAGAATAGTCTGTGCGGAGATGTGCAAACTTATGGACAGAGACGGAGAAGTGGGTAGGGTGGGGTGGAGTGGGTCGACTTGCTATCATTGCCTGATTGAATGCATACCCCACAAACCCCCCACCCACCCATATTTCCCCCCTTGATCAACAGAGTACCGGTAGGTCTTCCGACGCCACATGCAGGAACACAGTAAGATGCAGGTCTCTTTACAGTACAGGGCAGAACGGAGTTGATTGGAACCAACAGGGCTTGGGGTAGGGGGGCAGGGTAGTGCCATATGGGGCAGATAGATGGTGACAGAAGATGCTAGCGGGTAGTGTGGTATGTTGTGAGTGTCTGTGGGGAGTTTAAAGTCACAATACAGGTATCCCGGGACAGCATGGAGAAGGGGGGGCAGGAGATATGACTTAGGGTCAGTTCATATGTCTCTGGACAGTGGAGTCGGAAGGGGCACGAGGGACGGCAGACCGGTGTCCCATCACGAGGTGCCCTGCCTCTTCGGTTGCTGGACTCGGACCAGCTCCAGTTGTTTTTTGCACTTGTGGTAGTATGTGGACAGACTCTTGTTCTCCTCCAGCAGCTTCTTGTGCTCCTGCACCAGCCGGGAGGTGTTCTGCTGGTCTTTCTCGTCTTGGTCCAGTTCAGCGATCAGCTCTTTCCTAAAAAACAAAAAACAAAACACAGAGGAGCGGAGTGAGATATTGTCCTCTCTTTTCTTGATCCTCCAATCACAACAGTTGCTTCCAAAAACAACCGTTGTGATTGGAGGATCAAGAAAAGAGGGCGGGATTTGAGATGGGTCAATATTCACCTTGTGTTTCTAGGCAACAAGGACGCTGCCAGCTTGCCGATTTTGCCTTTCAACTTCATTATGTGCTTGCGAGACTGTATCTATAAAAGGGATATATTAGCCTTCAAACTCTAAGGATAAGGAGATATCTAAACAACAGTTTTGTGCTGAAAGATTTTGTATTATTTATTTGGTTAGGGAATATCTACATTAGCTAGCATATTTTATCACAAAGTTCAGACAGGGTTTATACACATTTCTCTTAATCAAATTCCATTACCTTTTCATGATATACAGCACAACCTCCGTGACCCAAGATCTGTCCGTGTTAATGTTCAAATGTAAACCTTTTTGTTGGATAGCTGATTTGAATGTTCCAGGTTCCTAGTTCTGACAAGCTAACTATCAGTATAGACTTATGTAATCAGAAAATCTGGTATTTGGCTTATTATACTATCTGCAACCAAACATGACACAAAATACTTGGCTGGAGGAGGGTGTAAGATACATCTCCAGAACGTTTTGGACATGTATCATTTTCCATAACTTTTCCACAGCTTTAAAAAAAAATGCCATGACTTTTCCAGTTTTTCCATGAGCGTATGAACCAGAGGAGGAGCAGACTAAAGCGGTCAACGATCAAAGAGATGTTGCGATGGCAAATACCACTTGCATGCTCAGGAGCCTACAGCAGTGTGACAGCTTGGGAGAAAATGTTGATTCTACAGGGTATATTCCCCACTCAAGCCCATGGTCTATAAATATGTGATGAGGTCTTTAGTCAAACACAGACAGTTGTTCCAGCATGCTTTACTTCCACAGCCGAGGATGGCTGTTGCCTTGGATTTATCTTCTAAATTCAGTAATTGCCTTTGGGGTGGCTTTCTGCATACACAACATGCCCACATTTAAATACAGTTCTCATCTGATGGTGTTTCAGCAATGGCACCGTTTTATTCTATTGGGCCTTATGTACTTTAATAAGGTAAGACATTTCAATCTCCTTGGCTTGCAGGAGCCATGTGAGTAATATTCATCTCGTCCTCATAGCTAGCTGCACAGTCAATGTGATGCAAATTAATTTTCTAAGCAGAGATGTCCTCGGCTCTTCTTAAAAATAGTAACTAAAGTAGTAATCGTCATTCTGTCTGCCACAGTGGCTGCACCAGAGATAGACGTTCAGTTCCACTTACTTTCTCTGGATCAGCAAGGCGATTTCTGTTTGCACTTTCAGGTACTCCTGGGCCATTTTGCAGTGTTGCTCGAACACAGCCATGGACTCTTTGGAGTTGGGACAAGGAGCGAGGGGCTGGAAATAACCATGCATGTTGCCATTAATTGATTTAGAAGCTTATACCCAGTTGGACCTTATTGCAAAAGTGTATTTATAATCGGGCCGTAAGAATCGTCTGAGGTGATAAAAATACACTGAATGTCTCATTGCTGTTGGCCGTTGGTATTTATACTATGGTGACCAGGCGTCCTGATTTGTGTGGGACAGTCCCGCATTTTAGCCATTTGTCCCACGAAGAGAATGTCCTGCATTACAATAAACTCATGTTGAATCAATTATTGTTTTGTCTAGTTATTAATCGCCAGCCATGCATCAAGGCCCTGCAAGTAGCCTAGCCTATACACCAGCGCCTCCCTACCTGCCAGTGCCTTGTCTCGCTGGGACAGAGAGATGCACTGGTGGCTAATGAAAGTTGTATTGTCCGAGTAGACTGGAGCCTGGTTTAACACCGGTGTACGGATGGACCAGAGAAATGTATACAGTGTGGAAAACGAATTTCTCAAGTTTTATAAACAACATCAGACGGCTCTAAGTTCCAGCAAGAAATATTAATTCAGGCCTAGACGGCGTTACCGTGCACGGCACTCTCCATGGTGCTGAAACCTTAGTCTTGGATTTACCAATTGTGTTTTGGGAGAGGTAGGCTAATATTATTTTTTTTATATCCACTTTTTCTCCTCCTATTTTTCTGTATTTTTCTCCCATCCCAATTTAGTCGTTATGCCAATTCCCCCCTCCCCTTCCTGGTTGTTGTGTGCATTTGCCCCCTACTTGCGGTCTAGGGAGCCCTGAAGTCTATCAGATGCTTCCTCCGATACATAGGAGACAGCCAGCTGCCTCTTTTCACCCGACAGCGCGGACTCTCATTGGTGAAGTGTAATGCGTGGGAGGATCACACTACCTTCACCAGTTCCTTCCCTTGCTGTGCAGGCGCCCTGACTGACCTGTAGGAGTCGCTGTTTACAACGATCAGGATACCACCCGCTGACACTGCCAATTGTGTCAGTATGACGACCGGCCAAGCCGGAGGCACCGCTGACAGCCGGATTCGATACCAGTGTCTCTGCGGTGGTAGACAGAGTCCGCTGGGCTACCCGGCCGCCCAGAGGTAGGCTAATATTAAGGTGGCCAGCCTGCAATGTATGTTGTTGTACAGTGTTTCTGTTGCTTAGCCATTTTTCTACTTTAATTAACCATTAAACTGGGCAAATGTTCGACTTGCATCAAGGAACCCGGACCATCAACAAATCAATCTTAACTATATCCATAGGACATACTTGACTCCTATAAGACTGAACAGAATGGGTCTTAAACAAGACTCCAAATGCTCCTTTTTTTTTTGATCCACTTTTTCTCCCATTTTCTATATTTTCTCCCATCCCAATTTCGTATCATCCAATTCAACCCTCCCCTGTCACGGACGCTGTTTCTTGCCTCCCACAAGCCGGCTGCAATGTGGACTAAGTCATACATAGCACAAGTCCCCTCCGGTACTTGAGGTAACAGCAGTCGCATCTTTTCACCTGCGCAGCTCGATCTCTCAGTGGCGAGGAGTAACGCGTGGGAGGCTCACGCTGCCCCCGACACTTCCTGATTCTACTGCGCAGGCGCGCCAATCGACCTGTAGGAGTCGCTGTCCACAACGCCCGATCCCCACCCATCAGTTTCCCACCCCCTAATACGGCCAATGTGTATTAGTACGGACGACCAGCTAAACTGAAAGCAAATGTGGAGCGCTGGGCTCGAACTGACGAGCCCAGCGTCTCCAGCATTTCGTGGCGAGTGCCTTGCCCACTACGCCACGTAGCCGCCACTCCAAATTCTCCTTATGTACAAATGGGGACGAGGGGACATTTATGCACATGTACTGGGACTGCCCACCAGTTAAGATATTCTGGAAATAAGTGACCCAGCAATTATCAAATCTCTTAATTCTGAATATACCTGTACACCCCTCTGTATTACTGCTGAATGATGTTTTTGAGTATGCAGTACAGCCACAGCTAAAGAGATTGGTTTTATCTGGTATTACAGTGGCTAAAAAACTGATAGCATCACGATGGAGTCAACCGGAAAAAATGTGCCGAAAGGTCTGGATTCTTACATATCTCGATGTGATTTATCTAGAAATATCTACAGCAAGAATTTTGGGTCTCAATGAATCCAAATTGACAATGTGGTTAGAAGTGGTGGTGGAGAGAGGGGCGGTTAGGTGGCCGAGCGGAGATTGCGTTCGTCACCAGCCCCGGAGCTGTGAGCTCGATTCGCCTGTTCGAATCCAGCTCACAGCTCCGGGGTTGTCACCAGCTTGGCTGGCCGTCTGCACTGATACAATTGGCTGTATCAGAGGGTGGGAGAAGCTGGCGGGGTGGGTCCGGGTCGTTGTAAACAGCGACTCCTACAGTTCGGTCGGGGCGCCTGCTAAGCGCGGATTGGACGTGAAGGGGATAGTGTGGTCCTCCCACACGCTACGCCCTCTCAATGAGAATCCGCGCTGCCAGGTGAAAAAAAGCGGTGATTGGCTGGACGTGTGTCGGAGGAAGCACGTGGTAGCCTCCACTCTCCCAGATGATCTGACTGTGGGGGGGTAAGTGCGCAGCGATCAGGAAGGGACTGGGAATTGGCATACGACTAACATTGGGATGGGAGAAAATCGGAGGAAAATGGAGGGGGAAAAAGACCAAAAAAAAAAAAAAAATGAAGTGGTGGAGAGAATAAAAGCTAGCATATAATGGTAGTGTCTGGTTAAGAGCGAATGATAATGGATGGATTATCCATTGGGGGGTCCAGGGTGGGGGGTGCGAGCAAGAGCATATGTGTGTAGGGGAATAGATAGCAGGTATTAGGGGCATATCTTGTATAAGACATTTATTTAAACGGTGATTTAATTTGATGTGCACTGTTAACAATGCTTGTATATCTAATCGTGTGTTGTCATGTTTGTTTGTTTAAAAAAAAATACAAAAAAAAAATACAAACAAAAAAAATTAACCATTAAAAATATAAAAACCCACAAACATAGAATAATTAAATCGGCTCTAGCCGAACGTAGTAGGTCTTTCATCACTGTATTGGGCAGAATTATAAATAAGCTAAGCAATTTACAGCCCTGTTGACGGAGCAGAGAAGAATGGTTGGATCTCGCCTGTCAGGCACCTCCAGTGTTGCACTGAAACACCAGAGCTACTGAGCCCTGTCGGTTGCTGGCATTTCTATTGCGGCCTGCGGTCGCCTTTAGCCTACTATGCTTTAAGAAATGAGCTAATCTAAATGGTTCTATTTAGATCAAATGCTTTATACATTATGTAAACACTATATAAGTATTCAGTATTCCTTTACCGTCCCTCAGAATCTCCATGGTGTCCTCTGTTTGGATGATATGGATTTGGTCACCATAAATTATACTGACGTTCCACTTTTTAGATAGTGTCCATTCTTCACTTTGAGAAGATATATAATCCCTGCATCGATGAGTTATTACTAGCAATTTACAACATCCTTCAATTCATCTTTACGGCAATATGATTAGTGAGTTAGTAAACAGTGATGCAATTTTGCCTATATCTGAATGTTATTAACAAATACAAACATGCTAGGATTTGGGGCGTATTATGTGGGGTAGTGTATGAGCACGAGTATGAGCGGGACGGAGACAGCGGCCACTTGGGAATGTAATGGATCCCATACCTGCAGCTGGTGATCCAGGGTGAGATATGCCATGGGAATGGAGTTGTCTGAGCCGTTGGTATCTGGGCAGAAGAGGGAGCAATGGTTGTGTTTGTTTTCACACTGACAGCAGAGACCTAGAGCAAGCTTAGTCTACAAGCCACAGTTATCAATAGCCACAACCACCAAGTGCTTCAACAGAAATAACCCTGTCTCCCTCCTTTCCTCATCTCCCTGTCTCTCTCCATCTCTCCCATCTCCCCCCTTCCTCTCCCGATCTTTGTCTCACCCCTTCCTCTCCATCTTTGTCATCTTTCTCTTAAACAGTACTGTATATTTGTATATATCTTGTATGTCATAAATGTCAGGATGAAACAGTACTGTATATCTGTATGTCATAAATGTCTTGATGAATTGAAAATGGGGGACCCTGATGTAAACAAGACGAAAGTATTTTTCTGGTCTGCATCCCCTTAACAATTGTTTGTATTGAGCCGTACTGTATTGTACCCATTCTGCAATCTTTAATGTTTTCAATCAATCTCCATCTCTCCCAATCTCCTCCCTTCTACTCCCCCATCTCCTCTCTTTCTCTCCCCATCTACCCCCTTCTCTCCTCATCTCCCCCTTCCACTGCCCGTCTCCTTTCCACTCCCCGTCTACCTCCGTTCACTCCCATCTCCCCCTTCCACTCCCCGTCTCCCCCCTTCCTCTCCACATCTCCCCCGTCTCCCCCCTTCCGCTACCAATCTCCTCCCTTCCTCTGCCCGTCTCCTCCCTTCATCTCCCCCTTCCTCTCCCGGCCTATGGGACCAGGGTCTTAAATCATTGATGAGGATAAGGTAATGTCTGCAGAACCACTCAAGATATTTACCCTCCACAGTGACACTGAGGCCGTAACAGAAACACTGACTGGAGAGGCTGGTTCACTCCATCAATCTGTCTGCACAGAGTGAGTCAGCAAGAGGCTGCAGGCAGCATGGGCTTGATGGAGACTTCGCAATCATAGCCAATCAGGTATATGTCGATAACCTGCTAATTAATTGTACATTTAAGGCTCATCTATCAACTTGTCAGATATGTTGTTACAGAGGTGATGCTGAACTAAAGACAGTGATAAAAGAAAATCAACTGTAAATCCACAACTAGGTTGATGCCCTGGACACAGCAACACCCTCATCTCTGATGACCACAGGAGACGGATGACCACGTTTTATCTTGCACTTTGTAAAATAAAATGGATTATTAAAAAGAGGACGCATTTCAACCTTCTTGTGTGTGGTAGATTGTTTGCTTATTTATTCATTAAAGCCAAGAGTGTGTGCTGACCGGTTACCTGTGGGGTCGTCAGAAGAGAAGTAGCCTCTGCTGCTCTTGTCAGGAGGCATCATCCTCACACTGGGACTGGACGACCTGCTGCTGCTCCTGCTCCCCTGCAATAGGACAGCAACACTGTCAATCACCCAGGTAGGTGGGCAGATGCCAATTATTGGGTTTCCTATAGACCTAGGGAGTCACATGACCGCTTAAAACCAGATTATATGGTCTTTTATCATAGACATTTGACAGGAGCAGAGTTGAGCATAATTAATTGAGATATAGAAATAGAAATACCGTCTCCATCAACGAGTAACCAGTGAGGGCTTAAAAGTAGGAGGTGGGGCAAACATAGACCAATAAAAGTGGATCTCTCTGCTGACCTCAACGGCGCCACCCACGAGTCTCTGCGACAAATGGTTCTTGAAATATGAAAGGGGGTGTGGCTTAAGTGTAGGGGGCGAGGCAAACATAGGCCAATGAAATAGGATGTCCCCACTGAGTCTCTATGACAAACTGTTCACAAGGAAGCAGGGCTTAAATGTAGGGGGTGGGGCAAACACAGATCAATGTAAGTGGATGTCTGTGCTGAGTCCAATCACGCCACCGGCAAGTCTGTACACCAAACTGTTCATGGGATACAAAGGGGGTGGGGCTTAAGCATGGGGCATTGTTAACCTAGTCCAATGAAATAAGTAGTCTGTACTGAGTGAACTTCAGGGATGTCACGATATGAGATTTTGATGGTATGATTAATGTCTGAGGAAATCACTTTCACGGTTGTCACGATTATTGTACTTTTTTATTTAAAGATTAGAACATATTTAATTTTATATGTAAAATCTATATCTTCCTTTTGAATAAAATAGTCACAGGCTGCAGGACCTCCCTTGAGGTGTTTCCGAGATATCGCATTTACAAGGAAATGGGACAGACGAAAATGGGAGGTCACAGTGACTTTGACCTTTGGGGGTGGGGCTTAAGTGTAGGGGCAAGGACTGTGGTTAACCTAGACCCCACACTTAACACATTGGGTGCCAACGACAAGAAATCTTGTTGTTGGCCGCCATGCGTTGAGTGCCAATGACGAGAAATCGTTATTTAATCGTTATTTCTTTTATTAGCGCTATCCATTCATTTTTCATCCATCCAGCCTCACGTTATCATTGGGACTGGCTCTGAGCTCGAAAAGGGCAAATACCGCCCCCTATCTTCTCCCGGATGGTATTGCACCCATTGGAATGGAGTCGATTGGAATGCATCAGGAAAAAAAACTCCGGGCTCCACATTTTACTTCTGAGGCATGTAACCTGAGACTATTGCAATCACTGAGGGCACTGGAAGACGCGTCGATTATGTGTTTCGAGGTATAACGTTGGATCAATAAACGCGATCGATATTTGGAATGGCGATCAGGAATTGGATTCATCTTTTTGCAGAACATCTGATGCGAGGTAAGGACTTTATTTTACCAGTATTGGGTTAATCAGAGTTTTTTTTCACAGCGTTCACAACGTGTCTCCTATGTGTGTATGTGTGTGTGCGTAACGTTAGCGCCAGGCAGGACATAGATAATCGATTTTTCAGCCCGCTTCTCTAGCGTGCATAAGTACACATATAGTATCGATAATTTAGAGTTTATTTGAAAATGATTCATAAATCAGCCGGAAAATGACAACGTGTTGTGTGTATTCCACTAAAGAGCTATTATCGCGGAATCTTTATCTCCAAAACTATACTCGTATTCAAAACGGTATAAAACGGAAATGTACTGATGAAAAAACAATCCGTTTTGTACATGTTGACTGCAAGCAAGTCATTGATAAGCGACAGGCGTATTAGACACATAGCCATAATTTAAGATATAGCTTATGCGTTCGCAAATGTGTTTGTCCTCTCATTGATTAGAGTGGTGGCACTCAAGCGATAAATCGTGCACCCCCTGCTGGCAACCAATGTGTTAATGTATCGCGTAATTTCAACGTGGAATTAAGGAATATCAAAATAAAAGCACACGTTGAACTTGATCATGCAATTTATTAGAAAATTTTATTACAGCACTATGTTATCAATACACATTTATAAAACGAGGCATATTTAGCCAAAATATGTTGCCAGAACATAATTTCTTTCTTTTTTTGCTGACCTAGACCAATGCAAGTAATAGTCTGTACCGAGTTCATCGACACCTCGCATAGGTCTCTATGACAAACGGTTCATGAGTTAGGTTACCTAGACCAGGGGTGTCAAACTCAATTACCAAGTTAAAGTTAAAATACAGATGATTTGACCAGACATAATAATATCTAAAAAAGGTGCATTTTCCTGAGGTCACTTGCTTAATTGGTCATTTTGTTTATCTATAAAATGTGTGTATATCAGCTCAATGTGTTGAATTTAAGAGATGGGTAAGAAGGCATCATTTATCGATAATTGGCTTATTATAGATTTATTTTGAACAGATTTAAATGACATATTAGAATTCTATTCATTATTCAGCCTACCCTTGTAAGCTAAACTAGTCCTCACACAGAAAACATCGCTCACCTTGCTTTCACCGGTCTAGTGCAAAACAATTATTTCCAGGTATATGGAATTAATTAAAACAATGATGAATTTGCACCCACAAAAGGTTTGTAAGATTAGCAATTATATGTTAAACTGGTCCTGGAGATGTGGAGTTACATGCCGTACACAGGTGGAGGAGGTAGGCTTTCTGCATCATAAGCTCGCTCTACCTAAGTGCCACCTGTCACCTAAACCAAGCGTTTTCACGGATTTGATTTCAGAGTAGGTATAATAATAATAATAATTCATTGTATTTATAAAGCGCTTCTCAGGAACCCGAAGTCGCTGACATTAGGTGGGGAAAACTGAGAAAATAAATAAACAAAAGGAACTGGAAAAGGAAAGGAAGACCACAGGGAAACAGGGAAAACAGCATGATACACAGAAAACATAAGGCCACAGTAACAAAGATCAAAACAGGTTGGAGGGGGGCGGGTTAAGGTTGGGGAAGCGTGTAGCTTATTGCCAGCGGAAGAGTGCAAGAATACTTCCGCATTCGTCACCGACGCCCATGTGACCGCGGCAGCGTGAGAGAGCGGCAGTGCGGAAATAGGCTGTCTATTGCCATTCTCTAAGACAAACTCTAACCTTAACCAGCTCCTTAACAGCGCCTAAACTTAACCCTTCTAACCGTAACCAACTCCGAAACAATGCCTAACCTTAACCTTAACCATGCCTAACCTTAACCTTAACCATAGAAAGAATATTGCCATTCTCTAAGACAAACTCTAACCTTAACCAGCTCCTTAACAGCGCCTAAACTTAACCCTTCTAACCTTAACCAACTCCGAAACAATGCCTAACCTTAACCTTAACCATGCCTAACCTTAACCGGCGAAAGAATACATGTGTAAAAAAAAAAAAAAAAAAAAAAAAATTGAAGGGATTCGAACTTGTCACCAACGGACCGCAGGACCGCAGCGCTGCCAGGTGAGCTAAGCTTCGAATGAAAATCATCGGTGATTACGGCTACATAATGCCGCAAGCTCTGCCGCAAGCTCTGCCACGGAGCGCTCTGCGGCTGCCGCGGGGCGTGTCGCAGCCAATCAGGGAAAACGCGGAAGCACTCGGGCGTACTCTTCCGCTGGCAATAAGCAATAAGCGTTGGGGAAGGTTGAAGGCTAGGGCGAACAGGTGGGTTTTGAGGCGGGATTTGAAGGTGGAGAGTGTGGGGGAGTCTCTGATGGTCTGGGGGAGGGAGTTCCAGAGTCGAAATGCAGTGCGTGAGAAGGCCCGATCACCAAAGTTTTTGAGCTTGGATGACGGGACAGTGAGGGAGGCAGTGGAGGAGGTCCGGAGGGAACGGGTGGGGCGGTAAGGAAGAAGGAGATCAGTCAGGTAGGGGGGGGGGGGGGCAGGCTATGGAGGGCTTTGAAGGTGAGGAGTAGTGTTTTGAAGTATGATATAATTCACTTGATAAAGTAAAATTGGATGCAACTGAATAATACCACGTCTTGAGTAGAGTTAAAACAGCTGACTGATGAGCTATTAAAAGCGAAAGCAATTTGCATTGCTCTACAGGGAGACCGAGGTGCGCTTGATTTCCATTACAGGTCAATTGAATAGGGGGTAAAATGAATTTGACACATGTGATTTCACACCGTTTGCTCCGCCCCCCCCCCCCCCCCCCCCCCCACCGTCCTGTCATGTGACTTATTGTACATTTTCAACGGCTTGAGAATCACACTGGTAGCCTCTTCTTCAAAATAACACCCTTCACTCCCTCACTCTCTCATCTGTTGCTCTACCACACAACCTATACAAGACCTACCTTTACAGTCACCTCCTATTTTTAAAGAGACAGACCTACTTCTGGAAAATATTTTCTTCATTGTTGATTAATGTGCGCAATTAGCTCATGGTGGAAAATCATTCATTTGATCAAATAAAGTATTACGGTTAATTAAAAACAATAATGAAATATGCAAATAAATGAAATGTGGAAATTGGACCCGAATTTACTGGGAGCCAAAACTAGGACAGTAAGTGTATTGCAATAATATTATATTGTATCACATAACATTGCATCATGTTAAGTCAGATATATATACTTTTATTATCAATAGAGATATCCTTTTAGTATGTCAGATCATCATCAACCCTATCGTCATAGCAACGGGAATACTAAATGCAATATGTACAACATTTCTTCTTGTACAAAAAAATACTGTTTTTTCCTGTGAACTCAAACTGAACTTTTGAGCGCACGGCACTGAGGAGGTGTTTCTTTCAACGAACGGAGAGAGAGACACACCCGTTTGGGAGCACGGAAGAGAACGTGGCGTGACGAGGGCCGCGTATGAAAGCTGGCGGCGGGAGGAGCGGGGCTGTCCGCGTGCATACGCTCCTTTCATCTTTCTTCTGAGCAGCCGTATCAAAGGCAGACCTGCCATCGTACGTCCCGCTACATTGCTGCTGTTCATCTCCGACTTGAAAAAGCAACCGTGGATTCCTCCGAGAGGATGTCCTACTTGAGATGCCATCAGCTAAAACATGCACAACACTTCACAGGAGGCAGGGAGATGGCGATACTGGCAAACCAAAAAGGATACCGGTATATACAAAGTAAAGAGCCTGCATATAACCCATATAACTGTATGATAGCATGTACAATAATGCTGTATATACCTTATATACATTTCCCAATATATATATATATATATATATATATATATATATATATATATATATATCCACATCATATAATCCTATCTACATGCCTGTAGATATTATATCTGTACATATTATTTACCTACTCTTACTATACTGCTGGCCAGTATGACCATACCATAGGGTCTTTATACCAGTATCACTGTACTAATACTATAACATTGTACATATATCTGATTATTATGATCTGGCATTATTATCTCAGTAGTACTCATTGATATACACTCCAGTTTAATCTCCTGTACACTGTACTTTATTGTTACATTTGCACTGGTTGGTTGCCAAACTTCTTTTCGTTGTACTGTACTTGTGCTGTATGATAACAACACATTTGAATCTAATGAAGGGGAAATCCTTCTTGGTGGAAAGTAAAAAAAAAAAAAAAAAAAAGACAAATCCATATCCTAGCCCCAAACGCAAGGCGGACACATTATAGTGGGTCAAACTCGCAGCTTACCGGACTGGACTCGCTGCCGATGCCTGGGAGGTCCTGCACAGATCTGCGTCTCTGAGGCTCACAGGTGGCTGTGGAGGGGATGGATGGAGAGAGAAAGACAGAAAGAAACATGAGGCCCAGCGATCCAGTGATGTCCGCGTCGGCTTGTGGGACGAGGGGAGATCCAGACCCACAGATCCACACAGGGACAGCTGCACAGACTTAACCCCTTACTCCCTGGCCTGGCCCATCAGCATGTGCTCTGGCATGGTTGTAACGTGACTATAGCAGACATCCCCCCCACCAAGGGGGGGGGGGGGGAACTACACAACACAAAGGGAGGGACTACACAACACAAACACACCACCGCAGACCACACCTACCACATGAATAGCTGAGCACTGCTCTGCCCTACGAAGGCTAACCACAGTAACTACTTTAACTGAGAAAAAAAATAAGCTGTTTGATTATCCAGCAAAGTGCATTATAGGTAGAAAAGTGGTAATGCACTTGTTACGTAGATATTGATGAAGTAATGTTTATGCCCCAAAAAACATGACCAATGATTTGACCTATGACCCGAAAAATACAGATACTGCACTCGTAATGTTTGCATGTTTTAAAAGTGAACATAGATTAGTAATTGAGAACGATGAAAGCAACCCTAAAGTAGTCTTTTGTTTCAAAATCTACTTAATCAGGTGTGTTCCGCAATTCAAATAGATTAATTTCTTAATTATTATTATTTTATGTTTTTTTTATATTTCTTATTTTATTTATTTGCATTATATGACTTACAGACATATATATATATATATGTTTATATATATATTAAGCTAGTTCTTGGAATTAGAGATATTTATTGAATTTTATGGCGGCAGTGGCTCAGGTGGTAGAGCGGTTGTGGGGTAATCTGAAGGTTCCCGGTTAGATTCTGGCTCCTCCTAGAAGTGTGTCGAAGTATCCTTGAGCAAGACACCCCCAACTGCTCCCGATGAGCAAGTTGGCACCTTGCATGGTTGCCTCAGTGTGTGAATGGGTGAGTGAATGGGTGAATGTGAGGCATATAGTAAGTTGTAAAGCGCTTTGGATAAAAGCACCATATAAATGCAGTCCATTTACCATTCTTATAATAGCAATGAATATATCAATAAAATATACCCAATTTCTAAATTGTTGTAATACTGGTTTAGCTATATCATGTTGAGGTTACTGTATATACTGTAAATGATGACTTGGCTACACAGTGTGCTATGTAATATTATTAAGTCGGTCGGTCGGTCGGTCAGTCAGTCAGTCAGTCAGTCAGTCAACAAATATTTCCCCACCCTCTAGCGGCCACAGGTTTCGCCCAAGGAGGCTGAAATTTGCCATTTGGTCAAGTGTGTGTGTGTTCCTGCCAATTGGCTAAAAGGGGGGTGTGGACGACCGCAACAAGCAAGGCTGCAGCTATTGTGAATCTGCTAGTGTTACACCCCATTTTCTTTTTTGGGCATTTTGTAGGGCAGTGCTCGTCTCACATGCATTTGGCTAGTTGGGGATTGGAGGCTGATGCTGCTAATGGGAACTATTTCAGGGTTGCCATAGTGCAGGGCTGGGCTTCAGACCATGACAATGAGCAGGGGGGGTAGGGGGGGGTCGGAGCAGCACTAACTGGCCCTGCTGGCTGCCTAGCTGACAATCCATTCAGCCATTGCCAAGGTGAACCTGAGATTGGAGCCGAGCTTCCTGGCATCTTCAGAATAACTGCAGAAATACCAGCCATGTTGGAGTCGAGAGGTATTATTAGACATTAGGTAGGTGTCATTACTTCCAGTGCGACTGAAGAACTTCAACAATGTCTTCAGAGTCAAGTCTTTAATGTCTTAAATATCAACTAATGACACCCGTTGTGAATTATCAGGTTGAACTTGTGACTGTTGTTGTCTTTATACCATCCGCACACCATCGCCACAACAACATGTGAGCAATGTTGCCAGCAATGTGAGGACTGTGAGAGGGTGGACGCCATTGAAAACTCATCCAGTAATTTCTATCAAGAGTTTGGAACGATTACAGCCCTTTGTCTTTAAGCAGGGCCACAGTCCCGTTATGTTGTAGACCTCTATTCATGGTAGAATATACAATGGAGGTAAAACACACGGCACACAGACAGACACACACACACACACACAAACAAGCAAACAACAACAAACCAAATAATTCAATGTATTGAACTATGACTTTCACTGTTATAATAGGGTAGTCCTAGTGCACTTATTTCTCATGCACCACTGACTTAAATGTGAAAAACATGTTGCGCCAGTAGACATGCTGAAGGAAGGCTTCAACTGGAACATTTCCAAGCGGGGGCTTGTTGTGGGGGAAGATGGCCGACAGACAGGGGCACACATGTGGTGATGATAACACTGTCCTACCTTTAATAACCACGTTACACACGACAGCCGTCTCCCTTAGTCACTCTGTTTAATTAGCCACTCATTCACCGCGTCCCATGCAGCTCCGAACACAGAGGGGCTCCTCTGACATCCAGCGTGCGGCTGTCCCCGTTTCTTTCATCCCTACCTCTGGTTAGTAGTAATAATAACTCTGACCCTCACTGTGAGTGGAATTAATCAAAATGTCTTTTTCAAAGTTAATGGATGTAAAGAGAGTGCGAGGAGGGGGGGGGGGGGTAAAAAAAAAAAAAGAAAGAAAATGAAGAAATTGAACCAATCTTTTCATGATGTCCTCTATGGATGAAAAGGCAAGGACGAGCGCCGGGGCACTGATTTACTCCCTATGGCCCGAGGCAGGGGGGGGGGGGGGGGGGGGGGCAGACTGAGAAAACAGGTCCATGAGCTATGAATCTTTTCTGTTTCACCCTGTCTGGTGCCATATACCGATTTGTTCACCTTAAGAGCACAAAAAATATAAGAAAAACACAGCCGTTTGTTGTTTCAGAACGTGGGTGATAAGATAAATATCTGTAAGGTGTACGATTTAAATAGTTGGATCAGCATCTTAAGGCTACAGGGTGACTACAGATAAGAGGATTCTCATGTTAACTCATGTTCCTCTTAACCATCCATCACAACCACAAGAGAGAGAGAGAGAGAGAAAGACATATAGGATAACAACACAACTCTGATGTGTTTTTACTCCAGAATGAACACGATTGTCACAATCAGTGCTCCAGAATTGCTATTCACATTTTTTTCTCCAATTGTAATCTTTAAGATTTGTGATTTTCAGTGATTATTTGGAAATTAAGTCCTTATGTGAAAGTGGAGTGACCTGAAAAGTGCTTAACACTTTCACTGCCAAACGGTTAACCCTTTCACTGCGACAATACACATACGGTTAACCCTTTCACTGCCACACGACAGCCGGTTGGCGACCGTCGGTTGTGTGATAGTAAAGGGTTAACCTTCTGTCGTGTGGCAGTGAAAGGGTTAAGAGAGGGAGGGAGCATTGGTGCATCCTGTGTGAAGCACTGGATCCTCTGGAGTAACAGACACAAGAGAGCACAGTCAGAGAAGAGAACAAGCCGCTGGTCCCGCCAGCTACACCCAGGCACCAGGAAGCCCCCCGGTGGTCCGCACTGGTACCTGTGACGACGATCTTGGGGACATCCAGAATGGTGCCATACGATGCCGTTTTACGGTGGCCTCGTTTATACTGGGGGCGTGCTGTGAAAATACACACACATACTCACACACACATATAGCTGTGTACAAAAGCATGCAGACTACAAAGACAAAGACAGGGTGCAGAGCTGGATGGAACATGTGAGACCCGACATTCACTTCCTTGTTCCACTTGAGGCACAAAACGCGCATGCGGGAGCATACCGGTGTGTTACATGCAAGGGGCAGACATGCACCCTGTCCCGTTCCAGACATGAAGGGGCACCCTGCGGCCCGGGGGCGACATGCACCCTGTGCCGTTCCAGACATGAAGGGGCACCCTGCGGCCCGGACATGCACCCTGTCCTGGTCCAGACGTGAAGGGGCACCCTGCGGCCCGGGGAGACTGGCTTGAGGAGAAGTGCATTCGATATCTCGACAAAAAACTAAAACTAAAACTAAAAACATGGCAGCCATTCAGCTCGGGAGCTATTTGGGTTTAGGATAGGACTGAGGATGGAAGAGCCTTGCGACTATTATGCCCTCGGTGAAATAATACTATTGAAGAATGCATTGATACAATATTAAATACATTACAAATAAAAATCAACTATAATAAGAGCTCTTATAGTCAAACAAAAGAAAAAGGATAGCCTAAAAAAAAAGATAAATCATTCCTGCCTTATTCAAGTCAAAATATGAATGTGGAAGATTCAGCCGCTTAATTTAGACATGACAGGGCCGATGATGAGAGCACTTCATTCCCTTTGAGCCTTAGATCTGGCGGCGGGGGAGGGGGATGACGGCTGACAGCCCGGTTTGAATGGGTCTCAGTGCTGAGGGGCGCACGGAGGCGTTCTGAATGAGAAGTGAGGCATCATCTCGTAGTGATGAAAGCAGATGAAATGGGACTTGACTGGGAGGGATAGAGAGAGAGACGGGATTGCAGCTCTCGCCTTGTGGACCAGGGGAAAAAAAGAAAAGAAAACGAGGACTCCTTCTAATAGTGAAACGCACCTCAGTAGCTGACGCAACATTAGAATCACAATTATGCATTTTCAAAGTCACGGCATAACGGGAATTCAATAAAAATTTTTTTTTTAAGATCTCACAGTTTCTTCCTGGTACTTTTTTTTGTCCCTCTCCAATTGGCTTCATCGCATGGTTTCTGACGTTACCTGCAGGAGCGAAGGGCATCTTGTGCTCCAGCTCTGACAGGTCGGTGCTCATTCTTTTGCCGTCGGAGGAGGCCAGGCACTGCGTCCGCCCGGAGAGGCTCTCAACGCTGCTCCCTCTGGACAGAGACAGAGTCCTCAAGGGATCTCCCTAAGAGAGAGGACAACAAGGACAAAAGTGTCACAGATGCCAAGCAGGAGGGGCAGTCTCGGAACATGAGTCAAAGTGCCGTGCCTCCTTATGAGGTGCTCCACGTCTAAAAGCAAACACATGCACACACTGGGAAAGGTAGGAAAGTTCTTTTGCCTTTGGTCTGAACTGATGTGCAAACTGAGGTGTGATTTTGATGGTGTCGTTGCTCCCCGTCGAGTCTCCGTGCTCCATGTTTGCATCACTTCTGTTGCTAGTGCTGGTGCAGGTGTAATCCACATAGGAACCTGTATCGCCCAGAGGGAGACAGCAGAACACGTTACACATTATCTCATATTTTGACAAAACCACTGACAACGACTGAAGTTTTTATGTAGACGGATGTTAGCTATGGCACCTGTGCTAGTTGCAGAGTTACTTTGTCCTTCGTCTGAATACTGGTATGGGTATTGCAAGGGTTCTTCAGATCCTGGGAAGTACTGTGAAGGGAGATCGAAAGACAGGATGAGATGTAGGGACGTATATGAATAATTAAATATGCAACCGGGAGCTTAGTAATCAACATCCAAAATGGGAAGTTGATTTGCCTATTTTCAGATTTTCAAGCTCCAAACATTTAGCTTGGATGGCAAAAAATTGTGTGAAAGAAATCAAAGGCTATTCCCATGTTTCACAATATTAAATGCAAACCGATTATCCTACAAATCAAACCAAGTAGCCTATCACGTGTTCAATCTAAACAATAATAATGAATGTTGTGCGCATGCCTAATAATCCAATCAGCTATTCTATAAATCGTGATTACAGAAAAATTGAATACGAAAAAAATCTAAATCTGGAAATCTAGTTGGATGATATTATCCATGATCTATTTTAACCCTTTGTAGTAGACAGACAATGGGTCCAATTCAATAATCAAAACACAAACCTTTGTATGGAGAGCTTTACATATATAAACTATCATCAGGGTTCCTACATGTTTGTGGATTAAATTCCATTACTTTTTCATGAGAAATAGCATGGTTTTCATGACCTATATTTGTCAGTGTCTAATGTTCAATTGAAACATTTTAATGTTTTTTAGCCGATTTGAAAGTCCCAGGCTTTATTTTGGCCAACTACATCAATCATTTGGGACTTATGTGATCAGGAAATAACGTTATTTCAGTTTTCATCACTTCAAAAGATAACTACAACAACTAGGTTTGAAATGTATTATTTGACTGAAAACAGGATTATGAAGACATTTCCATGACAATGTATCCTTTGCCATTACTTTCCCAGGCCTGGAAAACACAAGTTTAAAATTCCATGACTTTTCCATGATCATAGGAATCCTATATCAAACTCATTCAATTAGATTATAATGAGTCGTTTGTGTGGATATTTTGTAAATTGTAATTGTGTTTTTAATAAATGTTCAAACTGTTACACAAACAGAAATATTGACAAATGAGGCCCAAGCGTGTGAGGAAGGATTACCGTCTTTAGGTGGGTCATGATCTTCACAATCTCCTCCATGGAAGGCCGTTGAGAGGGGTCTTTGGACCAGCAGCGAGTCATCAGACTTTCAATTGGCTTGGGCAGGTTCTTGATTAGAGGGGGGCGTGTGCCTGAACAGAGAAAACAAAACAACACCCACATCAGACAGTGTCAAGGAAAGTAGGCTGTGTGCGTCACGACATGCAAACGCCCGGATAAAACCCTGTTCATTCATGCTAATCCCAGGTCTTATCTGTGCTAGGTAATATGTCAAGAGGAACATACACAGCATATTAAATCCCTTGTCCTCACGTGTGTCGAGTATCTCATTAGCTTTCTGCTCCATCAGTGTCTGTGTTGGGGGAGGGAACCGCTAGCAGGCCACATAGGTGACTACGGTTTGTAATTTCCTCTCCCCGACAGCCTCTCATTTGCTCTCTCAGCAGGTCTTGCTGGGCAGCCAAACTCTTATGGGGTGCATGGTGATTGACTTATAAGCACTCTGTTGACATCCCACGCAGGGTTTCCGGTAATTACTTTTTTTTTTACCGGGAAAATCCGTGGAAGTCCGATGTATTTTAAATCTCACCGGGTCACAATGTCCGGTGAAAGTAATTCCCTCTTATTTTTATTTGGTTAGCAAGTAACGTACGTCCACTAAAAGTGCTTGTTTTTGCCACTGAAACAGAAATCTCTGTCAAACGGAAGTCTCACTCTGAAATTCCCTGAGGCGTGAGGCAGAGCTAGCCCAGTCCACACGATCACGGGTATTTTTGACAACGAGGTTTAAAAAAATAAATAAACCCCCGTACACACGGGTGGTTTAAAAAAGTTACCGCGTACTCGCGGCAACTGTAAAACTGATGTAATATACATGTAGCCAAAGCAATAGGTGGCGATGTAGTTCAAACATGAAGGCCATTATATGGCGGCTGGGTGGCGCAGCAGACTAAGCGCTCGTCACCAACGCGAGAGACACTGGTATCGAATCCGGCTGTCAGCGTTGCCTCCGGCTTGGCCGGCCGTTATACTGGCTCAATTGGCAGAGTCAGCGGGAGGGAAGTCGGTGGGGTGGTATTCTGGTCGTTGTAAACAGCGACTCCTATAGGTCGGTCAGGGCGCCTGTACAGCGAGGGAGGGAGGGATATGGGTAGTGTGACCTCCCACACGTTACACCTCACCAATGAGAGTCCGCACTGGCAGATGAAAAGATGCTGCTGGCTGTCTCCTATGTCTCGGAGGAAGCATCTGATAGACTTCAGGGCTCCCTAGACCGACCAGTGGGGGGCACATGCGAGCAACGACCAGGAAGGGGAGGGGGGAATTGGCATAACGACTAAAATTGGGATGGGAGAAAAAAAAACACAGAAAAACAGGAGGAGAAAACGTGGATAAAAAAAAACATGAAGGCCATTTCAACCAATCAGAAGGGTTGAACGTGTCACTACATTATCATTGCGCTACACGGGGGAACGTCCAGTAACAAAACAGAAACCCGCCATCTTTAAATTACCTTGCTTGAACATGCACATTAGCATTCATTATTTGTTTGCAGCAAGAACAAAGTGCAATAAACAAAAAAGGATACATTCACTGTGTGTTCTGCCTCATTTGTTGATGAAACAAAACCAACATCAACACAATTTACCACCAAGAGCGGAGAGTTTAGTCTCACAAAAAGATCGCTGATTTTGTTAGCTTACGTGCTAATGTGATTGGGATTTGCCATTATAATAGTTAGCATTGTGGCTAGCGTACATAGTGTACAAAGATCGCTGGTTTTGTTGACTTACGTGTGGTTAGCTGGTGAGGCACTGGCATCGTGGAATAGAGTGGAAATACTTTAACACTTTGATTGCCTAAGGTTAAATTCATGATATACCATCCGTTGCCAGCTCTATTTAACATGGAGAAGTTCCCCTTCTTTGCAGGGCTATAACTTTTTAAATTATATTGCTAGATTGCCATTATTAGGGCCCATTCAAGGTCCTATATGTATTGTTCATGGTGTAGCAACGTTAAACTTTTTCATTCACATATTCATACTAAAATATGGTCTAAAGTATAAGTATGTTTTCATCTCTTTCTGCAGCTTTCTCCAGAACGTGATTTATAGCCCCAAATGCATTATATTGATGATGAAATACAGTTTGGTAGGAATCTGTGCGAGATCAAAAATTTCAATTGGACGTACTTCTAGAATTTACTACACGTCATCTGATGTTGACCGGATGGGCGAGGGGGCGTTTATAATTCCGTGGGCAACGTTATACCATTCATCTAATGTGGGTCATATGTTCATCATAGCAGTTAGTAAAGAACACGTTAGAATATAACGCTAAAATTCACCCCAGTCTCCTCGGGCCGTTGGGCGATTAGCATGGAGTAGACAGTTTTCAATTATGGGATGTCGAAATACCGGATCTATTTCCAGGTTGTATAATAGTATATACGTCCAAATCATGTTGTTTTTTCGAGTTATTTCCACCGATCGATGTTCACTGTGTGAAGACTGAGTCTCTCTAACATTAGCGAGTGCCCGGACCACATATGGAGTGAGTCCTGCCGGGTTAAAGGTTGACATCCGGTTTTTCGATCTGCCACCAGATGGCGCTCTTGAACCGCTAGAGGATTGAGAGGAGATCAGAACTGTGTGTCAAGGCTGCAGAGGGGAAATATGATTCCGATCACAGATTTTTGAAATATTGATATCAAAGACGAGTTCCGCCGTCCTCGGCAACTTGAGCATGGCGGGGAATGACGAGTTCCGGCGTTTTCGGCAGTTAAAGTGTTAATCATTACGTCATTAATTAATAGATAATTGTCATTTCCAACATAAGTTAATGCTTAATAACGTTACACATGGGGAGCTTGATGGACACAAACATTGTTGATATAGCAGTCTGGTTAATGTTGTTATATCGCTCGCTATTGATTGTACTAGTAATGTTAACACTAGTAGAATGAATGGATGAAAACTTTATTTAACAGATTGCAAAATGGGTACAATACAATATGGCTCAATACAAACAATTGTTAAGGGGATGCAGACCAGAAAAATACTTTCATCTTGTTTACATCAGGGACCCCCGATATAGTTTGTTACAATCATTTTCATATAACGCTACTTGCGACAGCTCTTCCATAAACACTGGAAATAATCTTGGTTACTATGTCCACACGCAACCACTGAAACCGGGATGCGCCAAAAACTTCACCCTGGACTCCGGTTTTAAATTAGCGCGGTTGCAGTGTTCCAAAAACCCGGATGCGTGTGGACGAACAGTGCAACTGTGCACATTAAATCACGGTTACATAAAACCCTGCATTCGTGTGGACAGGACGCGTCTACCTTAATGATAAGCAAGCAGTGCAAAAATGCGGAAGCATTCGTCACCGCACGCCACTACGGTAAAGCGCCTTTCTTTTCAGGCCCGCTTTGGGAGCTGTCGCGCGGAAATAGGCTGTCTATTGCCATTCTCTTTGACAAACTCTAACCTTAACCAGCTCCTTAACAGCGCCTAAACTTAACCGTTCTAACCTTAACCAACTCCGAAACAATGCCTAACCTTAACCTTAACCTTAACCATGCCTAACCTTAACCATAGAAAGAATATTGCCATTCTCTTTGACAAACTCTAACCTTAACCAGCTCCTTAACAGCGCCTAAACTTAACCGTTCTAACCTTAACCAACTCCGAAACAATGCCTAACCTTAACCTTAACCTTAACCTTAACCATGCCTAACCTTAACCGGCGAAAGAATACACGTTAAAAAAAAAATCACGTTAAAAAAAATATATTTTATGGGATTCGAACTCACCAGCAAACGAGCTGTAGGATCCACAGCCATGCAGTGTTGCCAATTGAGCTATTTCTCGATACTGAATAAGGGGCGGTGACTTATATATATTGAGCTCCGCTCGTGTCGAACCAAGGCGGGATCTCATGCGCATGCGCGGGCACCTCGCGCGAGCACGCCGGCGCACGCACGCACCTGAGCGAGCACGCCGCCGCCGGTGCACGCACCTGGGCGCTGGGCGGCGGAAAATGAAAGGCGCATTACCGCACGCCACTACGGTAGAATGCTTCCGCATTCTTGCACTGCTTGCTTATCATTAAGGAACAGGCGGACAGGACAGGGCCTCAGTGGCCACAACATGGCATCCATACTCCAACCGGGCCAAACCGTAGTAATAAATGGCTCTGGGTGCAGGAGGACAACAGTGGAAGCGTGAAGAGAGAGTTGGAGAGGACTAATGTGCGCTGGAATACAGCTAGCTTAGTGTTATCTAAAAGATTGAAACAGCGATTTGTGTTTGTGCATTTCCAAATTCCACAGCGTTCATAGACTATTGATACGGACACGCTGAAGTTGTGGCTAGCTGCAGTTGTGGCTGCCTGTTAGTTGTGCTACATGGAGCCAAAGACTCAAGACATCCTATACAAAAACACTTTTTTCACATGAAATTTGCCATTCTATGAGTGAAGAGAGCTGCTGCAGTGCAGACAGAGTGGAGGTAATGTAATGTTAATTATTACAAATGGTAACCGTGACTGTTTTGATTGAAGTATTAAACATTGGGTATAACTTCATTGCAATAAGCTCAATAAACAGATAATATTTGATTTGTCCATTTGTCCAAGACATTGAAAACTTCCAGGACACATGGACCGGCACCAATGAAAACCCTGGCCCCTACGCCAATCACCCTCTGGCTCTTTGACCATCTCTCCCATCATTTCCACGGCCACCGACTCACCGTTGTGCACCGCCCACATGATGCGAAACGCTGGCCCTCCGATCTCATCGAAGGGCTTCCTGCGGGTGATCACCTCCCAGAGAATAATCCCCCAGCTGAACACGTCACACTTCTCACTGTAGTTGCTGCCTGGAACACAGGGATCAACAGTGACAATAAGGGATGCAGCCGGTCAACTTTCTTCACTGCCAACGCTGCTACAGAGTACCGATCCAATGCATTGCTTTTGCTGAAGAAAACATAAACTTGGACCATTACATTTTGATATGGGGTCACCGGACTAAAATGATCCACTTTTCTCCATTTGAGAACTCCCAACATCATGTGTGGAAGAAAGGCAGCAAATCAAGTCTCTTCAAGTTTCAAGTTCAAGTTTGTTTATTATTTGTCACAATAAAATACAGAATACTTTACGATGAAATGCTTGTTTCTGTATGAGCCCCTGGGAGTGTGCTTCATACAGTAAAAAAAAGTAAGTAAAAAAGTTATAAAGAAGTAGGTAAAAAGTGTAAGTAAAGGAACGTTCAATATACAGCTTAGCTTAGCTTTGATGTTTTACATGTTACAAGTAGATCCGCACATCAAATGGCTCCCGTTGAAGGAATTGTATTATACAGTGAGTGACATTTCGAACAGCAAGGCTCTTCCTCAAGACTTCTGAAATTCATATACCTCCATTTGAGCTGGTGGTATCGACCCCGGTATCCAATACATCCATTACTGAGCCTTTCGAAAAGGAACAGAAACTCAGCTGGACATTAGCTCACTGACTGATGGAAGTCATTCTCTGTGGCATGTCTGAGAAGAGAGGAGGGGTATGTCTTGATGGAGCATTTCTCTCACCTGCACGAGAGAGGCGAGGTGATGGAAAAACTATTTCACCATGGAATAGCTCCTAGGCTGCTCGGTTACTAAGCCTATTAGCAGAATCATAGCCTGCCTCACACATGCCTATATTAATACCGCTGTGTGCAGGAGCACTTCCATGATATTTCATAGCCGTGTAAATGAACTGTTAGGAGTTCATTACAGGGGCAAATGTGAGTTTTGTTTTAATTGCACAGGAGTCATGCAAGTCCCTCCCAAAAAGAAGAGATAATGACTACCTCTTCATAATCCCCGTTTTCCCATGACCCTCTCGCCAAGAGCACATTAACGGTGCAAAGTAACACATTAGGCGATTGGCTGCATTAGAACACAACAACACTACAACACTGTAATCACTCAAGGGAAATAAACCTGAATCGGTGTGCTTAGGCGAGTAGGCTACCCCCCCCCCCCCCTCAAATAAGCTGGAGACTAGGAGTGAATAGATGTGTGTCTCTGTGTTGGGGAGAGCTAGTCTACGACTGAAGTGGCTGGCAGCCCGATCTCGCTTAAAATATGTAAATAAAGTACTAATCGATCACAGGAAAAAAGGTACATATTGTACGTTATGTTATAGCCATAAGTAGTATATGTACGGTATGTATTTTATCAAAAATGTGCAATGTGTACATATTGCAAATAAGTACACAAATTACATAAAATAAATGTAACGTTTATGTTTTCAGAAAACTTTTGAGTTCCCCTGCTAGAACAAACCCAGGGCACACACATGGGAGGCAAGTGCCTTTACCTCAAGACTACCAAGACACACTTTTCCAATAGCCTTGCCCAAACCCTAACCCTATTGTAACCTTAACCACACTGTTACCTTAAACTAACCATAACCGTCTAACCCTAACCCTAGCTTTATATCATAACAAAATATCAGGGTGGGTGGAGCCTTTAGTCTAGTGGTGAGAGCACTCACCCACGACTACAATCATTGTTGGTTCATCTCCTGGTTGCTGTGTTTCTTTTGTACTTTTGCAGATACAAAACGTAATTGTACAACACATACATATGTGACGCAGCACGATCTAGGTCGGATTGTGCCGGAGCTCACAATTCTTCAGAAAATCCCAAAATGTCGCAAAATTCTGAAATAAGTTGAAATTGAGATATTGGCAATTTCGAGTGCTTTGAAATGTTCTCTATCCATTTCCTTATTTGCAAAACTTATAAATTACAATAAAATACTTGTAAATGTGTTAATTATCGGAGAGGAGACACGCAGAAATTACAGCTGGCACCAAAATCCATTCCGAGACAACGGGCCCAGTACTTTGTTGGCGGTGTGAAAATATGCAGAGAAACATTAATATCTTTGGAACAGTTTGTGTTCAATTGTATCTGAATCGGGAGATTATCTTCTCTCCGTCAAAATTGAAAGTGTATCTCTCCGTCGCATAAAGGCTGGTTGGCAGTGTGCATAGAATAAGGCATAATACTCCAGTGCTCGCTCCGCAAGTCAGACTCGCACTGCTTGCACATAACGGAGTATCGAGAGAGGGTTCTATAGCAGAGGTCGCCAACCATGAGGTCGCGGACCGGTACCTGGCCGTGGATCATTTGGTACCGGGCCACAAAGAAAGAATAAAGTTGTTTAAAATTCTTCCGGGTATTTTATTTTGAAAAATTGCCACTCCCGCCCTCGCCTCAGTCCTGCGAATGTGATATCGGAAATGATCGGTATCGGTTTTCCAATTTTTTTTTTTTTACATTTATTTAACCTTTATTTACCCAGGCAAGCAAGTAAGAACAAATTCTGATTTTATTTATTGTCAAAAGTATGCATAATGTAGTGTTAATTCCACGACAAGAGATATGTAATGTTAATTACCTGAAATTATTCCATTTTATGGAGGGGGAAACCCTGCATATATCGGTATCGGTTGATATCGGTATCGGAAATTAAGAGTTGGACAATATCAGGAACAGGGATAAAATTGAACTTCAGTATAAACAGGCTGACTCTAGAGGTATGTGGCAGGGCCTCAGAACGATGACAGATTACAAAGGCACCTCCCTCAAGCTGAACAGTGACATCCAACTGGCAAATGATCTCAATACCTTCTATGCGAGGTTTGAGGCTGTGAATAACAACACCAGCCTACAAACCACTGCAATGGAGGGGGGGGGGGGGGGGCACTGCCGATGGAGACTCAGTGTTCAGGTTAACAGAACATGAGGTGAGGAGGACCTTTAAGAAAGTGAATATCAGGAAGGCAGCAGGACCGGACGGTATCCCCGGCCGCGTCCTAAAAGTCTGTGCCAACCAACTGGCCCTGGTATTCACAGACATATTTAACCTGTCCTTAGAACAGGCTGTCATCCCCACCTGTCTGAAGAAGTCCACCATTATCCCTGTACCCAACAAATCCAAGCCTGCTTGCCTCAACGACTACCGCCCTGTAGCTCCCACCTCCAAAATCAATTTTTTTTGGTCGATCCCGATCTTCGGAAAATCACGTGATCGGATCGGGACATCCCTAGTTTTAAGTACCTCGGAGTCCACATATCTGAGGACTTGACATGGACCACACACATTGACAGTGTTATCAAGAAGGCACGAAAACGCCTCTACTTCCTTAGGCGCTTAACACTTTCTTTGCCACGCTTATGTACATCATTATACCATCCTCTGCCAGCTCTATTTGTCTATGGAGAAGTTCCCCTTCTTTGCAGGGCTATAACTTTTTAAATTGTATTGCTAAATTGACATTACTATGGCCCATTCAACGTCAATTATCTATCGTTCAGGATGCAGGAACGTTATACTTTTTGATTCACATATTCATACTAAAATACGGTCTAAAGTATAAATATGTTTTTATCGTTTTCTGCAGAACGTGATTTATAGCCCTAAATGCATTATATTGATGATCAAATACAGTTTGATAGCGATCGGTGCCAGATAAAAAAATTCAAATGGACGTGCTTCTGGAACAGGGGTGGGCAATTATTTTTCCCGGGGGGCCGAATGAGCAACTGAAAATATGTTGGAGGGCCGGGCCAAAATTCCAAACTCAATTATGCATAATATACATTTTATTTCTATATAAAAAGCAGTAAATGGCATTGTTTTGACCCCTGGTAAGAGTGTATGTTATTATTTGGCAATTAAAAGGTGAGGTTAGCTTTCAAAAATATCATTTATTCAAATAGAATTTATTTCCAAAATGATAAACAAAATGTGAAACATTAATAACAAAGGGCATGTATGAAAAAGTGCTATACAAATAGTTATTATTTTGAGTTTCATATACTATTGAAACAAGGATTTTCTTAGCTTTCTAAAGACATCACATCATCTTATAGCCAAAATAAACAAGACATGAAAAGTGTCCCAGTAGCCTTTTTTACTCTACATGCCTATATTAAACATTTAATGTTTTCAGAACTGTGCAAAGAAAAGAAAAAGATCAAGTGTCCCATTTCACTTGTTATATTTCCACATTTTAGTGTTCTTCAGCTTTTTTTTTTTCTTTCATTCAGTGTGATAAATCCAGTCTCTGTTGAGCTTTAACAAGTCCATCAAAGTCAGGTTGCATGTCTGAGGTGGAGATGCGAAGCACAGCTGCCAGATGTTCATCAGTGAGAGAGGATCTGTACCTGGACTTGGTAAACGTCATGACTGAGAATGTCTGTTCACATATAGGTGGATCCAAAGAGAACCAACATCTTCTGAGCATGTCTCCTCATGTTTGGAAAGTTCTCCTCCTTGAGAGCAGAGTAGAACTCTAGCAGTGATGCTGACTTAAAGTGCTCTTTCAGTAGTGAATCAGACTGCAGGTCAATGAGTTCAAGCTGAACATCAGTGGGTGCACTATCAACACTGCAGGTAAAGGGAGAGGAAACCAGCTGCATTTCATCCTCAACCTTTTTGAAATCTTGAAAACGCCTTGAAAATTCATCATGCAGTGCTCCCAACATGGATGAGTACCTGTGCCGGTGATCAGCTGATGGTTTGACTTCTTTCAGGGTTTTCATGTGTTTGAGATTGTTGCTGCCTAGTTGCCTTGAAATTAATTGCAACTTTGTCATGAAGGCTTTCACATGGCTATGCATTTCATGAGCAAAAATGCCCTTGCCCTGCAGTTGTGTGTTCAGTAGGGATGGGTACCGTTCACATTTGAACCGATACAGTACCGGTACCTGTGAATCGATACCGGTACCCAGCGGTACCTTTTTTCTGTACTTTAGTCTCTAAAAATGTAATCTACCTACCTCAGTTGTGAAAAAAAAATCCAAACTTCAAATAACCACACCTTCGACCGTTTTCGGCTTGCCACGACTGCTTTGTTGTTGAATCAAGTCAAAGCCTAGGTAAGCGTATATTGTACGTGTGATCGTTGACATGAAAAGAAAAAAGTATAAAAAAAAAAAAAAAAAAAAAATCTTTATTTTTTTATTTTTTATTTTTTTTATTATTATCATGTAATCTTTCGCGGGCCGGTCAGAATCATCCCGCCGTACAATGCCCAGGTCTGTTCTAGAAGTTACTACTTATCATCTGATGTTGACCGGATGGGGGGGGGGGGGTCGTTTATAATTCCGTGGCCAACGTTAGATGATTCATGTAATGTGGGTGATATGATCATTAGAGCAGTTTGTATCGAACACGGTAAAAATAAACGCTGAAACTTACCCCAGTCTCCTCGGGCCATTGGGCGATGAGCAAAAATATTCCTATTATGGGATGTTGAAATATGCGATCCATCTCCAGGTTGTATAATAGTATATAAGTCCAAATCATGTTGTTTATCGAGTTATTGGTAACGGATTGCTATCCATTGTGTCGAGCTCGAGTCCCGGGACCTATAGCGAGTGATCGGACCGAATTTGGATGAGCACCAGTTTCCGTTTCCGGTTTCCGGTTTGGGCGATCCGCCGATCGGCCACCAGATGGCGCTCTTGAACCGTTGGAGAGTTGAGAGGGGATCAACAGTAGATCTCAAGTCTCCGCGGGAGAAATATGATTGCGATCACAGATTTTTGAAATATTGATCTCAATGACGTGTTACGGCGTCATTGGCAGAATTAGCATGGCGGGGAATGACGAGTTAAGGCGTCCTTGGCGATTAAAGTGTTAAGGAAGTTCAACGTGAGTCAGAAGATCCTCAAGAACTTCTACTCATGCACAACAGAGAGCATACTGACTGGCAATATCACCTCCTGGTTTGGGAATAGCACTGCACAAGACCGTAGCAGACTACAGAGTGGCCCCTTCAGCCGAACGCACAATTGGAGGTGGGCTTCCCACTCTCCAAGACATTTACAACAAGCGGTGCATGGGCAAGGCTAAGAGAATAATCAAAGACTCCAGCCACCCAAACAACTGCCTCTTTGAACTGCTGCGGTCAGGCAAGCACAGAGAGACTCAGAAGGAGCTTCTATCCCCAGGCCATCAGGATGCTCAATGAACAATAACAAACCATCAACACACCCACAGCACACACACTAGGGCCGTCTTAAATACTTCGAAGCTTCGTTCGATGGGCATGGGATTCGAATATGAAAAAAAAATCGATTATTTAATAAATAAAAATAAAATAAATAAAATAATTTTTTTTGTTTGCAAAATCAACTCTGCCTCTCTTTGTTAACTACAACAAGCAATGCTGTTTGTTATTTAAGATGAGATCGGACTCTGCACTGACAGATTTGTGTTCATTGTGCTGCTTTTATAAAGCCTCAAATGACGGCTTACAATTAGTGCTGTCATTGATTATTTTTTTTTACTAATTAATCTCACAATTTGCTGTAATTAATCTAGATTAAAAATAGCATTTTTCTACTTAAGACCGAAGCTTGTAACAGATATTTACTTGAGTAAAATCATGGAATTAATGTAAAATCAACACAAAGAAAGTATATTTAGATTCAAAGACTAATAGCTTTCTTTGAATAGTTTCTCTCGCAAAAAAAAGAACAAGCAAATATACTGCTGAAAGTTCAGAACATTGAAGATTTTTCACTCCATAGATTAATCTAGATTAATTTATTTTAATGCTTTAAATAATTTAAATTAATCTCCAAAATCAAAGCAATAATTTTGACAGCGCTACTTTTTTTTTTTTTTTTTTTTTTTTTTAATCCTCTCTTTCTCCAATTTTTTCTCTTTTTCTCCCCATCCCAATTTAGACGTTATGCCAATTCCACCCCTCCCCTACCTGGTCGTTGTGCGCATGTTCCCCCTACTGGTCAGTACAAGGGAACCCTGAAATCAACCGCATGCTTCCTCCGACACATGCAGAGACAGCCAGTGGCTCTCTTTTCACCTGGCAGCGAGGACTCTCATTGGTGAAGTGTAACGCTGCCTTCATCACTTCCTGCCTTCCGCTGAGCAGGCGCCCAGACCTGACCTGTAGGTGTCGCTGTCCACAACGCCAGATTACCACACACGACTTCCCTCCCCCTAACTCAGCCAAACGAGTTAGTATGACGGCCGGCCCAAGCCAGAGGCAATGCTGACTCCGGGAGTCGAGACCGCTCGGCTTACAATATTTCATGAAAGCAAAGTGTTTTGTTTGTCTAAGATTTCAAAAAGTTTAAACTTTACAGCACTGACAAAGTTGAACAAAGTGTTGTACAAGTCCCACAACATAAACAAATTAAAAATTATAATTCCTTTTTTTTTTTTAATCTCGAAGCTTCGAATTCAAATCGAATCTCGGCCCGAAGCTTCGAATTCCAAAAAAAGATTCGAAGGTCAGCCCTAACACACACACTCACTTTAAATAAACAACACACTGTAGCACCCACTTTAGACACTAACACACTTTATATTATTGGTAAGGAAATTGCACAGCATTCTCATTCCTTATTCCACCTCACCACCACAAGGTGGCACCACAAGCTAAGCTATACCTCACCATTGTTGTACCAGCTGCACATACTGTATATATAGGTATACTGAACAATTTTGTTGTTTACGTACTTGACTTCTTGACTTTCTATTTTATACTTATATTATACTTATTTTATACTATCTTGTTATTATCTAGCACACTCTCAGGAGCAAAACAGAAAGAAGCATTTCTTGCAAAGTATTCTGTATATCTGTATGACAACTAATAAAGAAACTTGAAACTTGGTCGGTAAAAAAGCCAATATCTAACATCCCTATTAATAAGACAGATTGAAAAGTATCTACCCGATTTGTACAAGTGATGGCTTATTTTGAAGGTATGAACCTGAACTTTCATATCATATAAAAAAGTATTGAAGATTGCTCAATAAGACCTAAAGTCTGTGCCTGGTCACATATTACTTATGGCTATAATATAACGTACATTATGTACCTTTTTACTGTGGTCGATTAGTACTATATTTACGTTTTCTAATGAGACCTTGTTGTGGCTGGAGATGAAGGGGGAGTGGGGTGTTAAGAAGACTATGGTTTTGATAATGGAGACCTGGTTAAAAAAAAATACAATCACTTTCTCCACAGTAAAGGCTTTGAAGCAGCAACGCACCAATACCACTTTGTCACCTTTGGTACCGAGTCGGATTCCTACACTCTCCAGCATTAACCATATTCACGCTACGGCCGTTTTGTGCTTATGTCGTGCTCCGGTTGGGATTCCCTTCCCCACTCGAGGGGGAACAGGGTGGAAAGGAATCCCAACCTGAGCAGGACATAAGAGCAAAGTGGACAAACACACAAGAAAAAAGCAAGTCACATTGCTTTGATTTCTGACATCTTACACATGGCTCTTCTTGGCATTGCCTGCTGTGGCTGTTTTGCTTTACTCTGTTTGTCTTACCATGTTTTAAACTTGTTGTATTTCTTTTACCCCCTGCCCACTATCCCTCAAAAGGCTGTGCCTTTTGCCAGGTCGCCATTGTAAATAAGAATGAGTTCTTAATGACTTACCTGGTTAAATAAAAAAGGTAAAAAAAAAGTTACTGCCAAAGCATTTGAAACACTTGTGACGCCACTCATACTTGCCTTCAAACACTTCTGGGGCCATCCATGCTGCACTTCCTTTGTTGTTGGTCATGTGTGTCTGAATGTCACACGCTGTCCCAAAGTCGCATATCTTCAGCACCGTACCACCGGCCACCAGCAATAGGCTGAAACAAAAGCAACAACAAACATTCCACGATAGGCAGACGAGTCGACGGTCTTAAAAGCTCAATGATCAATGAAGCCTCTGACTTGTACAATGACATTATGTACAAACATTATGCTCTTGTGTGATTATTACTAGTGGTAGACCGGTATGTGTTTTTAAAAGCCAATGCTGATAATGCAGGAGGCAGATATTCAATACCTTTCATTAAAACAGAATGTATGGCAAAAAAAGAAATCTGAAGGATGAATATAACTCAAATAAGCATACATTTAGAACTCTATGTGAAACTATGTAACCACTAGGCTTGGGGCAAAATTCCCCTACTGATGCTATTGCTTTAAAGGGGAACTCCAACATTTTGGGAAATTAGCTTATTTAACATCTTCCCTGGAGTTAGACAAGAAGATACATACTTTTTTGTCTCTGTGCGTGCATTGAGCTTTGGGAATAGACGCTCCGTTAGCATAGCTTAGCTTCATCACTGGAAGTGAGGCAGATCCGTAGCCTTACAGTGTATTGCAAGGTCTGACATTGACCAAACTTGATATGCATGACCTTGGTGGGCTCTAGGTCAACTCCTGAAAAGGGGGTCAATGTCAGACTTTGCAATCAAAAGTTAGGGGGCACACTGAAATTATGGCAAGGGTTATTAGCCCCCTAACTTTTGATTGCAAAGTCTGACATTGACCCCCTTTTCAGGAGTTGACCTAGAGCCCACCAAGGTCATGCATATCAAGTTTGGTCAATGTCAGACCTTGCAATACACTGTAAGGCACTGTAAGGCTACGGATCTGCCTCACTTCCAGTGATGAAGCTAAGCTATGCTAACGGAGCATCTATTCCCAAAGCTCAATGCACGCACAGAGACAAAAAAGTATGTATCTTCTTGTCTAACTCCAGGGAAGATGTTAAATAAGCTAATTTCCCAAAATGTTGGAGTTCCCCTTTAAGAAAAACTTGGACTTAGTGCTTGCTGTAAATTAAGACTTGACCACATCAGTGATCATCAGTGCATACAACTATCCCTGACTGCCTTTTTCACATCGGAAATGGTGTAGCGTTATCTGCGGCTTGATATTGTTGATATTATAATGCATTTTGTTTGCTTAAACCTTGACTAAACCTTCTCAGTTGGTGTTTATTCTGTTAGAATATATAGTATATTCGGGCGCCCTCGTGGCGCACCGCATAGTGCCTCGCACACCTACACGGCCGTCCCGGGTTTGCCTCCCGCTCCCGGCGATATTTGTCGCATGTCTTCCCCACATCTCCTTCCATTCTCCCTCTCCTCTATCGGTCATGCGTGACCAAAAAAGCTGTAAAAATGCTAAATAATAATAATAAAAAAATAAAAGAATATAGTATATTCAGTAGTTTGCGCCTTATGGAGTAGTTTGTTCCTATGGGTTACCGTATTTTATGCTGTGCAATTTGGAGAGCTAGGACGCTACCGTAGGAGGCTAGTCAGGCTACAGTAGGAGGGACAAGAGTTCAGCGTAAAAGTAAAAAGAAAAAAAAAGAAAAATATGAAACTGTCTTTTTCAACTGTATGGACATTATGTACTCAAAAGGTAACTGCCCTCATACAGTCTCGCCACTGTTGACTATCACGTTAGGATTATTATTATTTGTTAATGAGAGATGACATCTTTCCAAAGTCTTTTCCACTAAGTCAGACTACAGGCGGTAACGTCATATGGGTCAGAGTGTAGGCTCACATAATGTTACCTTGTTTTGATAGGCTTTTGATACAACAAGCAAGAGACTGACTATAGCACAAGATTCATAACAGGTGTTGAATATCGCTCTGTTATCAGGGACACATGTGGACCATTATCGTGGCCACATGCACGATACATAAACGATAATATCGCCCAAGCCTATTGACCACGTGGTGGTGGTCATAGTGCGTGCATGCATGCCCCAGTTCTTCCTAGGAACTCCAGGACAGATCACTAGGAAATGGAGCAGCTGGTCCAACTGACTGTTCTCACAGTCTAGGAGTCTTGCCTGGGGGGCGTCTCTCCCCCCGGAGTCTGCAGAGCAGCAGTACACATCCATCAGTAGGACCACTATGTAAAACACAACTCCTCACTTCAACACACAGAAACAGAATGGAAAAGTACAGAAGACAAGTAGCCAAGCATGACAGGAGTGTGACTAAAAGGGGAATAGTGTATTATGCCATATTGGGTCATAGCTAGTGATAAGACGGATTCATCATTCCGGCAGACCACACGCCCACATGGCCGATAGATGAAAATGATAACGCTCCGCCTTGTGTCAACAAATAAATCAATATTTTGGTTTTTATTTTCAATCAAATGTATTTTGTCCTATAAATTTGTTGGCAAAAAAAAAAAAAGGGGGTCTATTAAAAAAAGGAAGAGACATTATTGTGTAGCATTTGTTATTATCAGGCTAACTTGTTGTTTTTTATCAGATACAAAAAAAGAATCATATTGGTCATCGGCCAATTGAAAATCCCATATCGGTCAATCAGAGCACTGCTAGATAGCTTAACTAATAAAGTATATCACTGCAGTACAAGATGAGTTACACCAGGCAATAAATATCACAATATTTGGAAGGACTTTATATAAAACACTGTCATGAGCTTAGGTATGGAAAATCATGTTCAATACTCCAACCGATGTTCATCTATTTTATAGGTCGCTGTGCAGCAGAGTCACAGTACAGAGTAGCTTAACACTTTGAGTGCCAACGACGCTATATGTTGTTAGTTCATGCCGACCGTTGAGTGCCAGCGACGACAAAGCGTTTTTTTTTTTTTAGCTATTTGAATTCATATTTCATCAATCTAGTCTCACGTTAGTGCTGCAAACTCTTTCTGAGCTCCATTGGGAAAATACCGCCCCCTATCGTCTCTCCCTGTTGTACTGCACCCCATTGGATTAGACTGAATGAAATACATGGGAGGGGGGGGGGGAAATCCAGTTTCCTCATTTTACTTCTCCGGCAAGCCATCCGAAGAGATCCAAGTCATTGCCGAGCCGCAAAACAGCGTGGAATACATATTTCCAGTACCCAGCGCTGAATCAATAAACGCGATCGATATTTGGAATGGCGATCAGGAATTGGAATAATCTTTTTGGAGATATCAGCGTGTGCCATATGTGTGTGTGTGTGTGTGTGCGCTGATCAGGAAATGAGAGAATCGGTTTTTCAGCTCGCTTCTCTAGCGTGCATACGTACACATATACTATCGATAATCTAGCGTTTATTTTAAAACAATTGATAAATAGGCCGAAAAATGACAACGGTTTTTTGTGTATTCCAGAATATTCCAGTAAAGGACGTTTATCACAGAATCTTTATATTTTCCTGAAATTTTCAAGAAAACGAGGGTTTTTAAAAATGGTATAAAACGGAAATGAACTGATTAAAAAACAATACGTTTCGACAATTTTGACTGCAAACAAGTCATTGATAAGCGACAGCCAGATTAGACACATAGTTTATGCGTTCACAACACTATCATTGAAGTGGGTGGTGGCATTCAACGGGGGTAAGGCGCACTGCATGGCTGGTCATCAAAGTGTTAAGTTTCACTTTCACTGAGGGTAGATTTAACTTTCCGTGAAGGAGAGAAAGGAGGCTCTAGGACGCGTGAACACTTAAGGTAACCTACTTGCGTTCAGCGTTTCGTTCCGTGTTTCTCTGATTGGCCACGACGCCCACGTGACCACGCCTAGCACGCCCCCGCGGCAGAGCGCTCTCCTTCGCGAATACGCTCGTTCAGAACGCAAGCCGCCATCTTTAATGTGTGAATGAATGAATGAATGAAAACTTTATTTAACAGATTGCAGAATGGGTACAATACAGTACGGCTCAATACACACAATTGTTAAGGGGATGCAGACCTGAGAAAGACGTTGGTCTTGTTTACATCAGGGTCCCCCATTTCACATGTCACATACTGTAGGTCGCATAGGTAATATTAATAGGTTGCCGCGGCATTATGCATTCGTAATCCCCCTACATAATAACCACGCAGGTTAATCAAGCAACGCTCGCGCAATACCTAGCTTAATAATAAGTAGGCAATTGGCACAAGTGTAAATTATACATTCGTCACTCAGTTTTAATATCGACGGATAGCTCAACTCGTTCGTCAGCTTGTTGTAGAGCCTATGGTCAGTCGGTGACAAGTTCGAATCACTTCAATTATTATTTTTTATTTTTTTACATTTAATTAATTTATCATCTCTCTATATAAATGTAACTAGCTATTCATATCAATCGAAATAACGTTCATCTCCGATATTTAAACATGGTCCCCAAAATGTTGTTTAAAAAATATAATTTAATATATAATATAATATAATAATTTGTGCTTCACCTCCACTGATGTACAGTGTTGTTACGCGAAATAACGTTATGAATAAAAACGCGAAATAACATTATATAACGTTGCGTTACAATGTACAGTTTCTAGTTAATCAGTAAGAGTGTACTGTACATACAGAGTTAAGAGTGTACTGTACATACAGAGTTAAGAGTGTACTGTACATACAGAGTTAAAAGTGTACTGTACATACAGAGTTAAGAGTGTACTGTACATACAGAGTTAAGTGTGTACTGTACATACAGAGTGCACTGTACAATACATATAGTTAAGTGTACTGTACATACATAATTAAGTGTGTACTGTACATACAGAGTTAAGTGTACTGTACTGTACAATACAGAGTTAAGTGTGTACTGTACATACAGAGTTAAGTGTACTGTACAATACAGAGTTAAGTGTGTACTGTACATCCCCAACGCTGCAACACCCCCATTCCTCCCAGGTGTCAGGCTCCTCATTCGCTTCCATTCATTTTGGGGACCATGTTTAAATATCGGAGATGAACGTTCTTTCGATTGATATGAATAGCTAGTTACGTTTATATAGAGATGATAAATTAATTAAACGTAAAAAGAAAAAAAATTGAAGTGATTCGAACCATAGGCTCTATAGCAAGCTGACGAACGAGTTGAGCTATCCGTCGATATTAAAACTGAGTGACGAATGTATAATTTACACTTGTGCCAATTGCCTACTTATTATTAAGATAGGTATTGCGCGAGCGTTGCTTGATTAACCTGCATGGTTATTATGTAGGGGGGATTACGAATGCATAATGCCGCAGCAACCTATTAATATTACCTATGCGACCTACAGTATGGCACACATTACATTTCCGCGAGGGACCTCTGCCGCTCGTACCGCGCTGCAACACACAGGAGCGGCAGGCGGCAATAAGGGGGCGGGCTAGCGCGCGGTCACGTCGGCGTCGTGGCCAATCAGAGAAACGCTGAACGCACGTAGGTTACCTTAAGTGTTCACGCCTCTAGGACAGGCAGAACATTTTGAAATATTTCTGATTAAATCCTGCAGAAGCTCGACTGGAGAGGAGCTGAAGACCAGTCCAGACCAGCAACAGTATGTTTGCGTGATGCGCTAAATAAGGCTGCAGCTACATTGATCTGTCATTGATCCGTCAATGAAAGGATATAAAATATATGTAAGGCATTACTGTCCTTTGGTTTATTTTTCAATTAGAACATAATGTCAACCCTGTCCAACAAATGGATACTAATTATTGAAAATGAATTAAAAACAGACTTAGATGTAACAGATCAATGTAGCCGAATAACGTTAAAGATCAAAGTAAGCATTCTACAGATATTGAGCGTAATTTTGTATGGCATGCCCGGAGTCACCATTAATACCAGTGTTCTCATGAGTTTATTAGTCATGAGAAATTTCACATCACCGCGGCAACCCTAGTGCATGGTAGTCTTGCATAGCCAGACCTCTTTCCACATTACGTTAGTGCTTTGCCAGTGCAAGAGACATGTCACTGCGAACTAGGGGTAAGACTAGGGGAAAGACTAGGGGTTGTTTGTATTTCTCAAAACACACTCAAATCACAATTGCCTGGGGCGGTGCTAAGCACAAAATGCAACTTATTACAAAATAGCATCAGGAGAGAACGTGATTTTTGTTAAAGTTTCCCATCATGAGTAGCTTGCTAGCTCAAAGACTTGTTGTTGTTCATCCTGGAGATGGGTCTTTTGGTAAACAAAGAACCAGTGATCGGATAATGGAAATTGCTGTTTTGTTGGTGGAAGTAGCCTGTGCCAATGAGGACAGCGGTGGCCTAAAGGTTTGAGAATCAGGCTTGTGACCGGAAAGTCACCGGTTCGACAGGAAGTGAATGAGAAACGCTCTCCCATCACTCAATACAAACCACTGGAGTGCCCTTGAGCAAGGCTGTGGTTGTACTGGGCAGCTCCCGGGTGTGAATGTGTGTAACTGTCTTAGTGTAAAGCGGGGCATTGCTGAAAAAGAGCATTTGTGCTCAGCGAACCTATCCTGGCTAAATAAAAGTTAAAAATAAATTAATAAATAGAAAAGGAGGGAGGTTTATATGGGCTGTCAATATCCTGAAATTCAGGCTATCTGCGTGGTGAAGACAAAGACAGAAGACAGGAGCCAGTGTGAGGAGAGGAGGAGCATACTTGGGGGGCTTGAGGTCCCTGTGAATGAGAGCCTTTGGTTTCATGCCATGGAGATAGGCCACGCCCTGGGAACACTGTAGGCACCAGCTCATGGCATGGGAGGCGGTGTAAAAGGGGAGGGGCTCAGCACCATGCAGCACTGTGGACAGAGAACATACACACACACACACACACACACAGTCACTCGCTACCACAGAACACTACAGAGATGAAAACAGAAGCACTGACAATAAACTGACACAGTGACTACTAGGGATGCACCCATGCCACTCTTTAGGTGTAAGACGGTACCGACGCAAGAGTGCTGAGCTTTTAAAAAGGAAGGGAGCACCTCAATATAACAAACATCTCATTTAATGGAGCCTTAGGTGAATATATACACATGTCAGCTCTCCCTATTGGAAATAGCAACACTGTGTGTGGATATTTCCACTTTCCACTATGTCAAAATGACACCGTGAATCTTGGGAGCGGTTATTTAGAAAACAACAACTGTAAGAGGGTGGGTTGCAGTGTGCCTCTCCCCTCAGGGGCGATGGTTGCTTCCTAATGGGGATAGGTACAAAACTAAGAACTGTGGTTGTCGTTGAAGCCTAGCCTATCAGCCAGTTAGCTAGCTCTTGGGGATGTTTTGAGTGGGGAGAGGATAAAAGCCCTGAACTAAGACCGAGCACCCGTCGGGATGCTTTTAACGTATGCGTACTACAGTCATATACCCACTTTGTGACTGTAACGTTACTAGAGCTAGCCACAATAGACCCATTTGACTGTAATTGGGAAAGACAAGATACATAGCATGCTAGTCGCTAACGTTACCACTCGGTTCCAATGCTGTGTTGTATCAAATGGAACATAAAATAAAATCACCATAGCATCAGCAGGTCAGAAGCCAAGCTATCTACCTAGCCACTAGCATGCTAATGAAATAGACCTATTTGATTGCAGTTAGCGATGTTTATGGGTTTATGTTCCAATTGATACAACACAGCATCGGATACCCCCAAGTTAGGAACCCTTACAGTAACATTCAGAAATCTACACACACACACACACACCTAGATTCTCACACCTAGATTCTCTTCACTGATTTCATCATAAGATCAAATCCAACCAGACAGTGAATAATTTTCATAATTCACAAATTAACTGAATCACTTCAAAGTTATGATGTCATAGCTCCAGTGTGTAACTTTGACAGAGATTCAGTAACAATGAAGGAAGCAATAATGCAGGACACAGTCCAATATTTTGGGACAATATGCAGGTAGGTCACTATGCATTGACATTACAAGAACTGGACAAAAGGCTAAACATGCGAGCACTGGGAAACCCAAATGAAGGGAGCTTATTCTTGTGTCTTCCCAGGATCATTCCATTTGTTTTACAAATAGTTGCATGGACCCATGTACTACCATTTGTAGTAGTCGTGTCTTATTAAGTACAACATCCTGAAGACTCACCATTGTACAAAGACCCGCCTTCTGCATATTCCATGACCAGGCAGACCTATGCAGAGAATAAGACATGAATAAGGAATCAGACTCAGAGGCTCACCGAAGACACAAACGAAGTGGTAGCAGGAGTATATAAAATGGAGGACCCTTATGTAAATAAGACGAAAGTCTTTTTCTGGTCTTCATCCTCTTAGCAGTTGTTAGTATTGAGCTGTACTGTACCCATTCTGCAATCTGTTAATACAGTTTTCAATCAAATCAATCAATCAATGAGATCTAGGCTACATCAAGATAGGTATAATATATAGCCTTGCTGAGGAGAGCAACTCGTTACCAGAATTCATTAGGCAAAACAGCCACAATAAACACAGACGGCGCAGTCGACTTACTGGATTATTGCAAGAGCCATACAATTTAACTATGTTGGGATGATTCACTCGTGAAAGCTGCCGTAGCTGAGGAACAAAGAACAATCGATCAGCACCACCGGTACCCAAATTCTAAGTCATGTGACACATCTAGGAGGTAATCTGCCCTTATAATGTGGAGAAGTAACCTTGAATAAAACAAACATTAGAAAAGGTCTTGTCTGTGTAACTCGTAAACATTAGGTGTAAGTGATGACATCATAGTAGTAAGTAGCTGATTAAAGAGGAAAAGAGAAATACCTCAACAATAAAGGCTTTCCTTTCAGATTCACTCTCGATAGTCTTGATGGCCACGTCTTTGCCTTTCCATTTGGCCTTGCAAACAACACCAAAGGCGCCTCTTCCCACCACCTGAAAACGAGAAGGATGTCACTAGCTAATAGAGGGCTTGCACAGAATGTTCATGTAGCTCTCCATCTTCCAACATGGCTGCCTGTAACATAGCAACCATAGTTTTGTACAATGGAAGAGACAACAGTTCATGTGCAAAACAATGATTGGATACCCATGTACATGTCAAAATACTTCCTAAAGGTCAGTGAAGTCCATGACCACAACACCAGAGGGAGTTCCACAAATCATGTTCAACCCAGATCCGGCTCAAACAAGGGACTAAACACGTTTTGCAATTATGCCACAATAATGTGGAATGCCCTACCCACAGCCGTAAAGGAATGTGAATCCCTACCCTCCTTCAATACCGCTCTCAAAGAGCACCTATGGTTGGTTGCAATTAGAAACTGGCCCCGGTAAATGCCAAAATCTCTTTTTCTTACACAGTACAGTACTGTATATTTGTATGTCTTGTATGTCATAAATGTCTTGATGAATTGAAAATGGAGGACCCTTATGTAAACAAGACAAAAGTCTTTTTCTGGTCTGCATCCTCTTAGCCGTACTGTATTGTACCCATTCTGCAATCTGTTTTCAATCAATCAAAGCCATGTGTTGATATATGGGAAATATGTCATATTACTGGATCTTGTAAACAAGTCACAGTAGATCACTAATATCATGCTTTTCCAGTGTCACAGAAATTAGGCATTTTCTTTTGAAAGTGGTTATCAAGCAGCCATACTGGAAGAAAGAGAACTACACTAATATTCTGTTTAAGGCCTCTATTGTTGGTAAATACGGATGACTTAAGTTGTATTCCATAATATTACCAAAATAGCAATGTTGACTTTATTTGAAAAGCAGTGTTGAACTGTACAACTGACTGACACCTGACAATAATGGCTCATATAAGATAGGGATATATATTATCATTTGAGGCATAACAACCTACCTCTTCGACATCAATGTCCACATAATCGATTTCCTCAAAGGGATATCCAGGAGGTGTTTCCAGCATGTCGGCGGATGGCAATGTTGCAAGAGACATTACTAGCTATAGCTAGTAACTCACTAAAGAAGTGAAGTCAAAACAAAGAATACGACTTACGTTAGACTTGATGGCACGTCATGGCAAAAGATGCTTGGGGGAAAAACAAGCTTTCCTAACGCACTGCAGTTGCACTTCATTAATGTTCAGTAGTTGAGCGACATTAACGGTAAGCCTCTACATCTCAGACAGGCTAGTTACGTTGAAAACTTAGTGTGATCACGAGCTGTCAAGTTATAGCGTAACTTAGCCATACAGCTGGTGTAACGTTAGCTAGTCGTCATTAGCTACTGTGCTAACGCGCAAACAAGAGGTGGATTGCTTGTCTGTCAATTAGAAGTGTTTGCCATGTTACCAATATGGACAAGCATTGACCAACATTCAAAACAATCAGCTGTCTTTTGCTAACTAGCAACAGACTTTACTCAAGGCCTCTGCTGTGTTCGCTAACGTTAGCTAAACATCTTCATGCTATTCGACTGGCCTCCTAGCCAGTTAGCTTCTTCAAACCAACCCGTCGTAGTAGACTGTCCACCAGCGCAGGGTCTCTCTGGACATGGGGCTATTTTCCACTTTTCATGTACAAAATATTGAAAAAAGTGTCCAATTTCCAACAGTGCCTTTTTCTAACCATATGACAGACAGACATAACTTTTCGACAAGCGATCTCACTGCTCTTCCATTAAACTAGTCTTGCTAGTTTGCTGTGTATTTTGATTCTCCGCAGGACTAGGAGCAGCTCCATCAGGAAGTGTGTGCTCACTGCATCCTGTCCCTCCAGCGGTGTGGACCCAAACAACACCACATCAACTGGGGAGGGGGGGGGGGGGGTACTCATTGGGTATTAGTATTAGGAATTAAGAATAATTTCATGAATTATCTCTTTTTTGTTAGTTTTTTTTTAAGTTATGGCCGAATATTGTGCAATAAATGCATTATGTTGAAAAAATGCACAATGATGAAATTGGCACATGCACGCACGTATGCACGCACACACACACACACACACACACACACACACACACACACACACACACACACACACACACACACACACACACACACACACACACACACACACACACACATTTTAGGCCACTTTTGGGGACATCATTGACTTACATGCATGCCTTTTTAAGCTAGACCCACCACACACGCACGCACACACGCACACGCACGCACCCAAATTAGGGCTTGGGGGTATACCATATTTTAAGGTATAGCCTACCATCATGCAAATGTATGCATTTGTACAACCCTGTAGTCACCAATATATTATGCAATTCCATACATGCACATGGCAACAGTATGGACATTGAATAAGAAAATACTATTTTAATACTGATTGATTGATTGATTGAAAAGTTTATTAACAGATTGCAGAATGGGTACAGTACAGTACAGCTCAATACATACAATTGTTAAGAGGATGCAGACCTGAGAAAGACTTTCGTCTTGTTTCCATCAGGGTCCCCCATTTTCAATTCATCATATGACACACATACAGATAGGCGGTGCTGCTGCATCTATACATTTATGACATACCAGATTTTCAAATACAGTACTATTTGTGATACTAAAAAAAATCCAGAAAAAGAGTGTATATACATTTGACATAGAAACTGTGCATTGGAGGAGGTTGGGTAGGTGGGGTGGGGCTGTACATTGGAGGTGGGGGGGGGGGGGGGGGGGGGGGCGGGTTGGGTAGGGGGGGACGACACTGTACATTGGAATACTGACATACATTTGACATAGAAACTGTACATTGGAGGAGGTTGGGTAGGTGGGGTGGGGTTGGGTGGGGCTGTACATTGGAGGTGGGGGGTGGGGGGGGGGGGGGGTAGGGGGGGGCACTGTACATTGGAATACTGACAAAGCCATGCTTGGTCTTTATTGTACAACTGGGTTAGGACATTTGTAGCTGCCAGTTTCAAATTGCAGTCTCCCGTAGGTGTTCTTTGAGAGTGTTTTTGAAGGTGGGTAGTGATTCACATTCCTTTACAGCTTTGGGTAGGGCGTTCCACATTGATGTGGCATAATTTGCTAAACGTGTTTAGTCCCTTGTTTGAGCCGAATCTGGGTTTTACATGATTTGTGGAGCTCCCTCTGGTACTGTGGTACCAATAAAACAATGGTATTCGATTAGATTCAGATTAGATTAGATTAAGTCAAGTCAAATCAAGTCAGTTTTATTTGTATAGCACGTTTACAAATGACTAACAGCCAAACCAAAGTGCTTCACAACATGATAAAAAACACATACAATGCAATAAAAATACACTAGAAAAGAGGTAGAGTACAGTACATATAGGAAAGCAAGGGCAAAGTGCAATAAAAGAGACAAGAAAATTTGATAAAAAATGCAGAGTGACAGCTGACGTCATGTATAGATGCTGGGCTAGCTCTGGTCAAAGGCCAGGGAGAAGAGATGTGTTTTGAGCAAGGATTTAAAAACCTCCAGGCTCTGGGCAGATCTTATGTGGAGGGGGAGGTTGTTCCAGAGTCTGGGGGCAGCAGCAGCAAAGGCTCTATCTCCCCTGGTTTTTAGCCTGGTCGCGTGTGGCTTTTTCCCAATCCAACAGTGCAAAAATGCGGAAGCATTCGTCACCGCACGCCACTACGGTAAAGCGCCTTTCTTTTCAGGCCCGCTTTGGGAGCTGTCGCGCGGAAATAGGCTGTCTATTGCCATTCTCTTTGACAAACTCTAACCTTAACCAGCTCCTTAACAGCGCCTAAACTTAACCGTTCTAACCTTAACCAACTCCGAAACAATGCCTAACCTTAACCTTAACCTTAACCATGCCTAACCTTAACCATAGAAAGAATATTGCCATTCTCTTTGACAAACTCTAACCTTAACCAGCTCCTTAACAGCGCCTAAACTTAACCGTTCTAACCTTAACCAACTCCGAAACAATGCCTAACCTTAACCTTAACCATGCCTAACCTTAACCGGCGAAAGAATACACGTTAAAAAAAAATCACGTTAAAAAAAATATATTTGACGGGATTCGAACTCACCAGCAACTAGCTGTAGGATCCACAGCCATGGCGTCTTGCCAATTGAGCTATTTCTGGATACTGAATTTGGGGCGGTGACTTATATATATTGTTAAGGCGGGATCTCATGCGCATGCGCGAGCACCTCGCGAGCACCTCGCGAGCACGCCGGCGCACGCACGCACCTGAGCGAGCACGCCGCCGCTGGGCGCTGCATGAAGGAAAATGAAAGGCACATTACCGCACGCCACTACGGTACCTCCGGTGACGAATGCGGAAGCATTTTTGCACTGTTGGATTGGGAAGAAGCAACAGGCAGCCTGGTCCTAGGCACCTCCAGCAGCAGCTGGTCAGCAGACCTTAAGGCTCTGGATGGGGTGGGGTGATGTAGGAGCTCAGCTAGGTACGGTGGAGCCAGCCCGTGTAGTGCTTTAAAAACAGTCAGTAAAAGTTTAAAATCAATACGGAAACGGACGGGGAGCCAGTGGAGAGAAGCCAGAACTGGTGTAATGTGGTCACGTTTCCTGGTACCGGAAAGCAGGAGGGCAGCCGCATTTTGTACCAGTTGCAGGCGACGAAGCAGCAACTGGTCAATGCCGATATACAACGCATTGCAGTAATCCAGTCGGGTCGAGATAAAGGCATGGATCACCCTCTCCAGATCCTTCTGGGAGAGGTATGGTTTGGTCTTGGCTAGGAGTCTGAGGTGGAAAAACCTAGTTTTGACCACCGAACTAACCTGCTTATCAAATTTAAAATTTCTGTCGAAGATTACTCCGAGGTTTCTGACAGAGGAGCGGATATTTGAGCCCAGGGGGCCTAGGGCAATGGCTGTAGGGTCAGGTGAATCATTACTAAATAAAATTATCTCTGTTTTGCGCTCATTTAAGTTGAGAAAGTTTTAACTCATCCATAATTTAATATCAGCCAGGCAATCTAGCAGTGGTTGTAATGTGACCTTGCCTTTTGCTTGTAAGGGTAGATATATCTGCACATCGTCGGCAAAACAATGGAAGGACATGTTGTGCTTTGCAATGATTGAGCCTAAGGGCAACATAAAAAGAGGATGGGGCCCAGTATCGACCCCTGGGGCACCCCACAGGTAAGTGGGGCCGCTGAAGAGAAGAATTCTCCAAGCTGGACTGAGAAGCTCCGGTCAGTCAGGTAGGACTTGAACCAGCTTAGGGCGACGCCTGTGATGCCAACATGTTTTTCCAGGCGTGACAGTAGGACAGTGTGGTCTATAGTGTCACCTTGTTCTGGCGGAAACGTAGCAACACGCCTAGTAGAGAGGGGCCGAGTGTTGGGCCGGGCAAGAGCTCTTTATTCAGATTTTGTGATCCGATCTGGTAGCTGCAGTTAAACACAATACGATCCTTGCCGTTGTGGTGGACCTTGTGGTGCGGCACGTACCATGATTCGGTCGTCTGATCGGCCTCTTTAATGTCAATTCTCTTTATGTGTCCCGCTGTGATTAGCTTGTCAATCTCAGCGCGGTACACAGTAGCTTGAGCGGGGTCTCTGGCTAGGCGCCGCTCTGTGTTCAGTAGATACCGCTCCATCGCTTCTTTTGGGGCGTGGAAGGTAGGCATACCCTCTCGCCTCAGGAGTGGAGTTGCGTATCTCATCACTCCGTTGACTTTGACTCTCTTTGTCCCCTGCTCGAGGAGGGCTATGGCGTAGATGTCTTCCTTGGAACGAATGTGTTTCTTTTCGTTCTTAAAGGGCATTGTCTCTAGTGTCCATAGCCTCTCGACGTGCTGTAAGAGGGCGGTGTCTTCTTCTGTCACTCTGGAGTGGAGGCAGCGAGTGGCTGCTGTTCGGTTGGGAGACCTGGAGAGGGGGCCTTGTAGTGTCCATCCTAGGCGGGTCTCGACTGCTGCTGGACAGCCTCTGGGCCCAGTGTGGACCCGGTCCATCGGGACGATGAGGTGTGCGTGGTCGGATCCTATGAGCAGGGTCGGGGTGGCGCCGTCTATGAGCGGTATAGGTAGTTGACGCAGGTGCACGTATTTGTCCATCAGCTTGGCGATGGGGTAGGTGTACCGCGACAGGCCTATGTCTTGGCTGGTGAAAGCGTTAGTGATCCTATACCGTCTCTCTGGCTGCCCGCCTGCTGCGATAGTGAAGGAGACGTTCTCACCCTTGATCGTCTTCAGGTCTCTTCTTATAGTCCGAATCGTCATCGTTTCTTCGCTCCCCCGCAGCCCCAGCTGGGCCGCAGCGGATGCGAGGAGGAGGGTATTTTCTGACCCGTCGTCAAGGACGGCGTAGGTGTCCATGACCTTGTCCTCGTAGCTTAATGTTACGCGGACCACCTTCAAGAGCACCCGGGCGCCCCGCTGCTGGCGGGGTCAATGTACATGACGCTTGCTTTGGTGCTGCTTGAGGGTGCGGGCTTTCTTCTGTTACTGTCATGTAAGACGTCCAAGTGGGCTCCGTCACACCGACTACACCTCTTCTTTAAGCGGCACTCGGCTGCCATGTGACATGCGCGCACAGCGGTAACAGCGGCGGTTGGACTTTATCCATTGACTCACCTCGTCGGCGGTCATCTTCTTGAACGTGTCACAGTGTGACAGCCAGTGTTCCTTTTCGCAGTACTGGCATACAATCTTCCACTTCTCTTTTGTCGAGGGGGTGCTGTGGTTCTTGTTACGCGGTACTGATTCGGCTTGGTGCATGACGGTCACCAGCCTCCGGTTATCGTTTGATCTCCTAGGTCCCTCTCTGGGGCTTGGTCCACTCTGCACGAACGTATCCAGTCGTAGGCTGCTGACTTCTCTCGCCAGGAAGTCGGCCAGGTCTAGGAGGGATGGCTCGGGACCGCTGGGATCACGGTGGTCTCTTTGCCGCCTGAAGCGCTCTTGTCGGGCGGGCGGGAGCTTCTCTAATATCCTCTCAACATTAGAGTTCGCGTACAGTTCGTGCCTACCCTTTTCCTTTTGTGCCCCCAGCATCCCTACCAGGGATTGTACCTTGATAGAGAGGTCATCCAATGAGCAATTGTCTGTGGCTGGGGGTAGACGGTCAATATTCCTTATCTCTTGTATTACGTAGTCCCATATGCGTCCATAACGTTGGTCGAGGGCTACCAGAGCCGCGGTGTATGGGGTACTTGAGTTGGAATATGCCAGCGCTATATTATGCGCTCTGGGCACCTTCAGGTGCTTGAGTAGGATAGCATACTTGTACGTTTCATCGGGGACATCGGACATCATTGTCTCTAAGCACATTCGTAGTTCTGTGTACTGTGCTCTGTCCTCGTGTGTGAAATCCGGGAACGTCGGTGTGCCAAGGTACGATGCCATGGATGGCTGGCACATCGGTGAGCGCTGGGGGAGAGGCCTCCTAGGCGAGTCTCCCCTTACGTGTCGTTGTGGGCTGGTACCTGGTGGGTACCAAGGCCCGGGTACCCAGGTGCTGTTCCTCGGGGCTGGTCGTGCGTCAAACTCACCCTTGAGTTGAGTCGGGGGTCTGTAACGCAGGGCCTCGGGGGTAAAGTCTGGGCTGTACTGGACCTCCTGGTCCTGTGGAGTACGATGCTGCTGGTGGGCTTGACCTTCCTCCTCTTCCTCTTCTTCTTCCTCTGCTAGGTCTTCTAGATCCTGCAATCGTCTATTTAGTCTCTCGGCGGCGTAGGCCGGTTCTTCCCTGTTGCTAGGTCTCGCATGGACCGGTCGGGGAGGGGGTTCGGAGACGTGTATAGGCTCTTTCTGTTGGCCGGGCTCCGGGTCGCTTGATCGGGTAGGGGAGGGTGCCCTAGACCCTTGTCTTGACGAGGCCCTGGAGCTCCGTGCGGAGGGAGGGGGAGTCGCCCTGGCAATCAGTTGCTCCATTATCTGCGCTTGTAATCGGTCGCGCTCGGCTTCGCGCTTGATGTGAGCGAGGTCGCGCTCTGCTTCGCGCTGGGCTTGGGCTGCGTCGCGCTGTGCATTGGCGGCTTCGCGCTGTGCATCGGCGGCGGCGCGCTGGGCTTCGGCGCGGTCTCTTTCAATATTCTCTTCCGTCTGGAGGCGTCTGGTCTCCAGGCGTATGCGGTCGTCTTCACTCCTTTGCTGCGCCTGGAAGCGCTCTCGCTGGGTCGCAGAGTGTTCGCGTTCACTAAGGGCTTGCGCTTGGAGTTGCGCGTGGAAGCGTTCTCTTTGGTCTGCAGATTGTTCGCGCTCACTCAGTTGTTGAGCCTGCAGGCGGTCTCTTTCCATTGTAGAGTGTTCGCGCTCACTTTGGTGTTGCGCTCGGAGGCGCTCTTGTTCCATGGAAGAATGTTCACGCTCGCTAAGCGTCTGTGCTTGGAGTCGATCGCGTTCAGTGGAGGCTGCCAGGGTGGCGATAAATGCCTGCGCCAGCATCTTGTCCGCCTCGCTGGGGGAAGACACTGATGGAGGTGATCGGCTTCTGGCAGTGCTCGTTGGAGATCCGTTCTCCTGTCGCGCTCCGAGGAGGTCCATCTCCTGGGTGCGCGTCTCTTCTGGTGGTGGGTCGGGTTCCGTCCCTGGAGCGCTTTCTTTATCCTGGAGCTCTCCGGGGACTATCCCGTTGACGTTGTCGGGGGGTAAAGTCATGTCATGTCCCTCCTGGTCCCCCCCGTGAGCTTGGTCAGTTACGTTAGAACCCACTAGGGTCTCTACTGGCAGGGTCGCCTGGTCGGTAGGGTTTGACATACTTTTACTATCCGCTTTTTCCGCGTTTAACGTCTGTATAAAGCTAGGTAGTAGACTGGCAGCGTAGTCCTCTAGGTAAGGAGGTGGCTGCCGTCTGCGCTGCGGGCGATCTAGCTTAGGAGAACCGTTTGTGGAGTGTTCATCGCTGGCCATGTCAATATTAATATTATATTAATATTACGCTAATTACCATCCGGCTCGAAGGACCAATTGTAACTGAGGGGTACAATTCCCTGACTGTATTGAATAAGTATGGTATCATTAAACCACTACTAAGTTATGTACATTACTACTGGCCATACAGTACACATGTATATGAGATGAACACCCACACAATAACACGGCTTAACAAGGAAAGTACTGTTTGTAATATTTATTAGAAGAGCATCAAGATTATCTTACATTTATTGAGAATGAGAGTTGCGCTTGTAAGGCGAAGAATGTGCATGAATAGGTCAAGAGCGTAAGTCCATGAGCATATTACGAAGGGGATAATTAATACCACCTGTAGCATAAGAATTATATAAGGTACACTCGTAGGTCAGCTGGAGATACTAGGGGGGTTCCCTCCGGTTGTAAGCCAGCAGGGGAGAGGATTTGTCGGTAGCAAAAGTCTGGATCAACGAGGAATAAAGAGACTCCAGGTACAGGAGACAGTGCAATAATCCCTTGGTCCGTAGACAAAGCAACAGCTATTCTCCGGTATGCACTGCAGCATGGATGAAAGCTAGCCAGCCTCAGAGTCCTAGAGGCGGGCTCGACGGTGCTCCTCACAGGGTAAATCCCACACGGTAGTGGGGGTAGACGATTCTCTGCTCCAGCAGCCACAGGACCAAAGCAATATAATCCAGCCGAAAAGGGCTCTGCATTCGTCGGTGTAGGTTATCCAGTGTACATATCCACACGGTTCTCGTCTAGGGCTCCTCGGATGACGGCACAAGGTTAGGCCGCCTAGCCTGGATAAGCACACTAGCTCGGTACGATGAAACGTTGGTAATGCTGGTCACTGTAGAACGGTAGCCGCACGATACACTATACATAATAGACTATTACTTAATAATAGAATAGGTCGAACTCGACGATACAGCGTTAAACTCTGACACTTCAGCTATCAATTCGCACGCGGTCTTAAGGCTCTATTTCGGGGCAAAACGGGCCCACTTCACAGCACGTTGTATCGTGGTGAAGGCTTCTGCTTTTAGTTACTAACTGCATCTGTATCCACCTGCGCCGTATTTATACGTAAGGTGAATAATCTAGTACCAGCCTTATTTCTGTCTCGTATTACTGCGCAAACCTGGGCATGTTGAGACATGTCTTAGCGGTGACTTTGAACTAGACATTGGGGGGTATGGCCGTGGCGCCTAGGGGGTCGCTGTCCAATAGGAGAACGAATATTATGGTCTGGCCTGTACTAGGTAAAGGGATATTCCGTGTATATGTACAAAGAATATACAAGGGATATCAGACGATATACAAATACTATACAATATATCTCAAGTAATAAATATATATATTCGGTTTATTCTGACCCTTTGTAACAAGTACCACTGAGTAATAATGCTATTCAGATGTATGTACAGAGTTGTAGTATTAATATGTACAGTGATACAGGTATAAAGACACTATGGTAGTAAGTCGTACTGCCAGCAGCGTAACTAGTAAGAGTATGTAAGGGATAAGTACAGATATATCTACAGATATGTAAAAAGGATTATATGCAGGTATGTATATCCAAATGTGGATATATATATACAGTAAGAATAAATATATATATGCAGCATTATTGTAAATGCTATCATACAGAGTTATATGGGTTATATGCAGGTGTATAAGTAGAATGCTATAAGGTACTGTATAGAAGGATTGTATGCAGGTACAGTATATTCAGACAGATATGGATATACTGTATATATGCTGCAAATATAAATATATGAATGTATATATATAATATATACAGCACTATTGTACATGCTATCATACAGAGTTCTATGGGTAGACTATAGTAGACAGTGAAGAGCAATAGGTAGGTATAAATTGAGTATAGGCAACAGAGTTAAAAGTTTATACAGTATGGGTAACAGAGCCTAGGGTATAGGCAATGGAGTTCAGAGTTAAATGGTAAATGGTGCATTTATATAGCGCTTTTATCCAAAGCACTTTACAATTTGTTCCTCACATTTTTACCCATTCACTCACATATTCACACACCGCCGGCGGAGGCAACCATGCAATGTATCCCCTTGCCCCACTTTGCCTTTTATGTCTTTGTCTGTGTTTGTGTCTTGTATGTTTGTTTTTGTTTTGCTGCCATTTTGGCCAGGTCTTGCTCGAAAAAAGAAATCATTGATCTCAAGTGGTATACCTGCTAAAATAAAGGTTAAATAAAGGTGACACTTCGACACAGTGCAGGAGGAGCGGGAATCAAACCGGGAACCTCTGGATTACCAGACGACCGCTCTACCTCCCGAGCCAATGTCACCCCACAGAGTTCAGAGTTACATGTTTTTACACGTTACAAGATAACATGTCAAATCATATTGTTATTTGTACCAGAAAACTGCCATACAATTCTGTTATATAGGCTACCATCAAAACTAAGAAAAATATTGTGCTGTGATTTTCTGGTCATAATATCGCCTAGCCCTAGTCTAAATTTTGCTGACCATTATTGTAACAATTATGTAATGTTAGATTTATATTTGAATGTTATATCTAAACTCAGCATTTGATGAATGCTGATTACATGTCCTCCTCTCAGGGAGTAATAAAGCAGGCTCCCAGTGGATGCTTTGAACCAGCGTGCAGCACAACTCATACTAATGAGCATCAACTAATGTATTGTGATATTGAACAGAGAGTTGTTAATAGCAAGTGCCCTCCCCTTCCCCCTTACAATAATTATTCTAATCATTCAGCTCAAAGGTTGATTAAAATCCTCTCACCTGGATGTTTTCTGGGACTCCCTAAGCTTGTGGTCGGGAACCTTTTTTGTCCACAGACGGTTGCATGTTTTTAGTTTCTTTTACTGCTTCTACCTTTGAATAACTGATCCATTTAATTATTGCCGTAGGCGTAGGCTATAGTGAATTTCAATTATTTCAAACTGATGTCATTACAAGTACCCATAGTAATACGATCATGCAAGTGATCAAGTTTCAAGTTTCTTTAATAGTTGTCATACAGAAGTACAGAATACTTTTATACAAAATGCTTCTTACTGTTACGCTCCAGAGACTGTGCAAGACAAGATAAGTATGAAATAAAATAACATAGTATAGCATGTAAATTAGAAGTAAAAAAAAAAATTAGGTCACAGTGTTCAGTATAGACATATGTACAATGTTCGATGCAGAATATACGTAACTGAGTTACCATATAATATACAATACTATATAGTGCAAGGCAGATCATTTCTAAAAAGTTGAAAGCAAGAATTTATTTCAATTATTTCTGTATTTGATTATGGTGACATCCTGTACATGCATTTTTCTCCCTCCACCTTAAAACCCCTCAATGCTGTTCTTCACAGTGCGTTTTATCACTGGAGATAGGGCTGCTTGATTATATCAAAAACAATAATCACGATTATTTTGATTGATATTGAAATCATGATTATGAAACACAATTACTCATTGATTTAAGAACATCATATGGTGACGACTGAATTAGTTGTACCTTTTTTCTCTACCAAAGGCTGCCTTTCATTTAAAGACATTTAAAAAATAACTTGAGAAACGTGCTGTGGCTCCCGCTGTGAAGGAAGGATGCTCTGCATTTACGGCACAAGACAAAATGAGAGCAACATGGCATTCAGCACATTTTATCTCGATTATCTTGTTTTCATGATCATGGGAAGTGAAAATCATAATTGAAATTGAAACTCGATAAATTGCAAGGCGGCTGGGTGGCGTAGCGGAGATTGCGCTCGTCACCAATGCAAGAGACTCCGGTATCGAATCCCAGTCTCAGCATTGCCTTCGACTTGGGCCGGCCGTCGTACTGGCTCATTTGGCAGAGTCAGCGGGTGTAAAGTCGATGGGTGGGGATTGGACGTTGTGGACAGCGACTCCTACAGGTCGGTTGGGTGACGCCTGCACAGCAGAGACAGGAAGTATCGGGGGCAGCGTGAGCCTCCCACGCGTTACTCCTCGCCACTGAGAGTCTGCGCTGTCTGGTGAAAAGATGCGACAGGCTGCCTCCTCGTGTACCGGAGGGGACACGTGATGCAAGGCTTCTATCCTCACTACAACCGACCAGTGGGGGGCATAGTCTAGCAACATTCAAGACAGGGGAGAATTGGCAATACGAAATTGGGATGGGAGAAAAATTGAAAATGAAGAGAAAGAGTGGATAAAAAAAAAAAGAAACTCGATAAATTGCCCAGCCCTAACTGGAGATACATTTCTCACTCACCTTTGTATTTTATATGAAAAGGTGGGATGAAGAGAAGGGATACGCATTGTATTGCATTTATCTATAAGGCTCTGCTTATGAAACTTCCCTACTATCTCTGCTCTTTGTCTGCACATATGGTACTAGGTAGGTACATATGGTACTAGGTCACAGGATTACTTAGCTTTAGATCATACACCACATACAAACTGAGCTTGGTAAAAGTGGTTTTAAATATGATGCCCTGTACAAATGGAATGAACTACAGAAAACCTTGAAGTTAGAACATCAGTTCCTTCCATTAGAAGAATTTTGAACTCTGATATTTTAGATTCAATTGATATATACGTCAGTTGATGTTTGAACCTCTGTCAGAACTGTACTTGTTTGTATATGTTTCATGTGTTTTACCTGTAGAAATAAAGGACAAATAAGTACAAATAAAATGCAGTACTGAAGATGATCCTTTATTAATCCCCTTGGGGAAATTCAGGTGTCAAAGCAGCATGGGGGGGGGGGGGGGGATATAATATAAAAAGTACAAAATACAAGATAGTACAAGGTAAGTAGGTAGCAACAACAGTAGCAGCAGTGGCGGCACCACAAGTGGTAACAGCAGTAAAGTGGCGGCACCACAAGTAGCAACAGCAGTAAAGTGAGTGGTGCAGTATGTAGAGTCTGAACAATATGAAAACTATGAGCTGTGTGGACATATTGACAGTGTAGTATTATAGCAGGACAGAGACCTACTGTATATAAATAAATATGAGCAAATAAATAAATATATGAGTACTGAAGACACTATAGCGGTATGAACAGAATTAAGACTATGGACAGTATAAACAATATGCGTATATAAATATATATATAACAGACAATAAGACTAATGTGACTGATATGAGTGTAAAGGAGTATGCCAATGATATATGGGTGAATAGGTGGATGGATATGAGTGCACGTGGTGAGAATAGGGTGAATAGGAGTCACATCTCTCTAGTTGTTCTCGAGTTCTGACGCCATTAGTTCTCCTCGCAGCAGAGCCGGCCGTCCGAGCCCTTGGTTGAAGAGCCTGATGGCTGCCGGTATAAAGGACCGGCCCAGGTGGTTTGTGGTGTGTCGGGGGGGGATCATGGATGAGTCTTTGGCTGAACATGCTCTTTATTCTGGCTAGCTCCTCATAGATGCACCCACTGCATTGCATCTCTACCAAGGGTAAATGTGACCTTCAAGATGAACATCCCATCATTAGTCCACTTATCATATGGGGAATTCTAACATGGATAAACTAGCCTATATACAATTGGAGCCCCTCAGACAGCATTGCACTGTAAACCTCATGTAAAAGACATGTGTTGTTGTTTGCTTCAGTCGCCACATGATGTTGCTGTTGCACTTCGAACAGGATGCTTCCCTCCCTCACTCTACAGCCCCGTGGTGATCTGTGTTACAGTTACTTACACTTTTTATGTTGTCATAATGAGAGCGATACTCGGTTCGGGGTACCACTACAGGCAGAGATTTCTCACAATTAGAATGCGTTCATTAATATTCTTATGTCGGCATCAGCACTCTGTTACAGTGAAAATAATCCTGCTTCCTCCAGTAAGTCATGTGATTGATTGCAGACCACTTGCGCAGCTGATGAACATTTGTCTTGTGTTTATGGCCTTTAGGTGCCACAAGCTCTCTGGGTTGGCATTATGAATATCTATGTCCTCGATAAGACTTACATTGTTTAATTAGAGTGGGGGGAAAAAAAGGCCACTGTTTGCACATATATCCACTCGAATCATTTCCTGTAAGTGGAGCAACTCCCAGTGCTGCACCCTGACAAGTAAACACTGCGGACACCAGGGACTACAGCGCAGTCATTTTGCTAAATCATTTTAACTTCATCTAAATGCTCCATTCATTTATGCGGAATTTATTTGACAGACGACATATATCACCTAAAAAATAACCCTGTAGGCTAATTAGTATTAGTCTGGGGTACTGTGTCTGCAGTTTGCAGTGGCTGCAATACTCGCTAGATTCACACCACTGAGAATCAAAGAGGAATGAAAAAGGGTGCCTTTGAACTTCGAAGAAAGTCTTGCAGCGAATCAGACCAGGGTCCCCCTCCTTGGCCACCGAATGACAAAGCTGCTCTCCCCGGCCTGGCACAGTTGGTGGCTGCTGTTCCCCAGTAAGGTTGCATGCCGCCTGCCGCCGGTGTCCTGCAAAATTCTACTCCACACCAGAATTCTGCTGCCAGCGCTTCTGCGCTTGCGCACGCATGCGCATGACCCACAATAGTTTTTCACGCATTTTAACTCAACAATATTCTATCGCCGAACGTCTTGTTGAGTCTTATTGATGGTGAGCAATATCTTAAACATATTTGTACATACATAACTTATTACTGTATAAGCATGTAAATATTTGCATGTAATTGGCTTTGCAGCAGAATGTATAATGTGTAGTGACTGTACATAATTCACACAGAACTGTTGTTGGGAATAGTAGTTCCCCCCGAACGATTTATAGTGTGGCACTTCCTGCCACCGGCATTCATTCTTACTATCGACTCGACTACGTCGACTTGTTGTTACGCTGATGAATAATAAAGGAATTAGGTTCAACTTCGAGACACCGCCTCCGACTCCTTTCTCTCAGCGCTACACTGGTGACCCCGACATTAGTCTCGAAGAAGTTTCCGAGACAGAGAATACGACGAACATGGCAAACAACGCTGTTTTTCTCAGACTGCCTGAGTTTTGGGAGCAGTCGGCAGCTGCTTGGTTCGCCCAAACTGAGGCGCAATTCGCCCTACGGGGAATCGTGGATGACGCCGCAAAATACTTCCACGTCGTCTCGAGCCTGAACAACACTACGGCGGCGAGGACGGTAGGCTTCATTACCGCTCCACCGGCCCAGAATAAATATGAGGTGTTTAAGACGCACCTACTCAGGATTTTTGAGTTATCACAGTCTGAGCGGGCCCGACGCTTGCTGGATATACGAGGCTTGGGAGACAGCAAGCCGTCAGAGCACATGGAGATGATGCTGAACCTACTGGGCGCCGAACAGCAGAATTTTTTATTTAAAGAGCTGTTCCTCAGACACATGCCGCCACGGGTACAGACGGCACTGGCCAATACAACCATTGTGGATCCCCGTGCTCTGGCAGAAGAGGCGGACCGGTTGCCTGTTACTGTTCCGCAACTAAGTTACTTCCTGGGTAGGCCTGATTGGCCCCGACAGGCACGTGACAGGCGCGGCCACGCCCCGCGGAAGCCTCAGGACGCGCAACGAGGCTGCTGAGAGCTGTCGCGCGGAAATAGGCTGTCTATTGCCTCGCGCTGCAACGCGGAAATAGGCTGTCTATTGCCATTCTCTAAGACAAACTCTAACCTTAACCAGCTCCTTAACAGCACCTAAACTTAACCCTTTAACCTTAAGCAACTCCGAAACTATGCCTAACCTTAACCTTAACCTTAACCATGCCTAACCTTAACCATAAGGCATAACCAACTCCGAAGGAATATTGCCATTCTCTAAGACAAACTCTAACCTTAACCAGCTCCTTAACAGCGCCTAAACTTAACCCTTTAACCTTAAGCAACTCCGAAACTATGCCTAACCTTAACCTTAACCTTAACCATGCCTAACCTTAACCATAAGGCATAACCAACTCCGAAAGAATATTGCCATTCTCTAAGACAAACTCTAACCTTAACCAGCTCCTTAACAGCGCCTAAACTTAACCTTTCTAACCATAACCAACTCCGAAACAATGCCTAACCTTAACCAACTCCGAAACAATGCTTAAAGTTAACATGCCTAAACTTAACGGCGAACGAATGCACGTTAAAAAAAAAAGAAAAAGAAATTGAAGGGAATCGAACTAGCCAGAAACGGACAGTAGGATCCACACCAATGCAGCGCTGCCAATTGAGCTATTTCTGGATAAAGAAAAAGGGCGTATTACTGCTACATAATCTACATAATGCTGCCGCGGAGCGTGCCGCGCGGCAGAGAAAGTTGCGCGTCCTGAGGCTGCCGCGGGGCGTGGCCGCGCCTGTCACGTGCCTGTCGGGGCCAATCAGGCCTACCCCGGAAGTAACTTACAGTTGCGGAACAGTAACAGGCGGACCGGTTCTACCTGGCCACGCAGCCCCAGAGGTGCTAGCCCCGACACGGGCGCACATGCCCAGAGGGGGAGGGGCGAAGATGGAGAGAGGCGCCGCGGCCGACGGCAATAATGACACAGGCCTGTGTTATTTCCAAGCGCGCTTCGGCGCGAGAGCAACAAAGTGCCGCCCACCTTGTACTTTTGTCAGGGCGGGAAACGCCAACACCTGCGCCCAGTAGCGGCCGTGAGCGCAGGTACGTCCTACCGGCGACACACTCTCTGGTCGAAAATTCCTCTGCGACACCGGAGCACAGAGGAGCGTCCTACCGGCGACGGTGGAGGACACCGCCGGCGGGGAGGGGGGTCCGCGACTGACGACCGCCAACGGTAACCCGATCCGCACCTACGGCACGAGGACCGTGGAGTTGTGTTTTGGGGGACAGCGGTTCACGTGGGAGTTTGTCACGGCCGACATCTCGTTCCCACTACTCGGGGCGGATTTCCTCTGTGCACATGGGCTCCTCGTGGACGTGAGGCACGGCCGCCTGGTAGACGCCCAGACATATGCTTCCTTGACATGTGTGCGCAATGAAGTAGTATACAGCGGGCTGGCCAGCTCGCTCGCAGAAGGTGACGTGTACCAACGCCTACTGCAGGAGTTTCCCGGCTTGACACAGCCTACGTTCTCGGCCGCGACCACCAAACACGGGGTCGAGCGTCACATCACAGACGCCTCAACGATGCTACCACGCCAGACCGCTACCCGGTCCCCCACATCCAGGACTTCTCAGGGCACCTGGCGGGTAAGCTGTTCTTTTCAAAAGTAGACCTGGTACGCGGTTACCACCAGGTGCCGGTACACCCCTTGGACGTCCCGAAGATGGCGGTGGTAACACCCTTCGGTCTATTCGAGTTCCTATGGATGCCGTTCGGACTTAAGAACGCGGCACAGTCTTTCCAGAGGCTAATGGACTCGACGCTCAGAGACATGCCGTTCAGAGACATGCCCCCCTCCCGTCGAAAGTGGAAGCCGTTTCCGCTTTCCCACGACCCCCGACGGCCCGAGCACTCAGAGAATTTCTCGGGATGGTGACGTTTTATCACCGGTTCATCCCCCGGGCGGCCCACACCATGCGGCCGCTTTACGAGGCTCTGAAGGACAAGTCCCCCAACCAGCCTGTCGACTGGACGACCGAGAGGACGACAGCCTTCATTACCACCGACGCGTCAGACTACGCGGTGGGCGCGGTGCATGAACAGTACGTTGACGGCGCCTGGCAACCGCTGCCGTTTTTCAGCCATCAACTGACCCCCAGGGAGCGCAAGTACAGCGCATTTGACAGAGAGCTCCTAGGCCTCTGGTTGGCGGTGCGCCATTTTCGTTTCATGCTGGAGGGCCGGGAGTTTACGGCCTTCGTCGACCACAAACCCCTCACGTTCTCCATGTCCAAGGTGGCTGAACCGTGGTCCGCGCGCCAACAGCGCCAACTCTCGTATATTTCTGAATACACGACAGACATACGGCATATCGCCGGGAAAGCCAACGTGGTCGCAGACTGCCTATCCAGGGTCGTCATCGGAGCTGTGCAACTGGGCCTCGACTATGTCGCCATGGGCTCGGAACAGGCCTCCGACCACGACATCCAGGCCCTCAGGACAGCGGATACCAGTCTGCGCCTCAGAGACGTCGCGATTGGCGGCTCGGGCGCGTCCCTGCTCTGTGACCTCTCCACCGGGCACCCCCGGCCGCTGGTCCCTATAGGCTGGCGCAGGCGGGCTTTCGAGGCGGTGCACGACCTGTCTCACCCCGGTAGGAAGTCTTCGAGCAGGTTGGTGTCACAGAAATGTGTGTGGCGAGGGCTCAAGAAAGACGTGATGGCCTGGGTCGACGCGTGTGTGTCCTGCCAACGGGCTAAAGTGCACCGACATACCAAGGCCCCGCTTGTGACATTCGTAGTTCCCGAGAAGAGATTCGACCACGTCAACGTTGACCTCGTGGGGCCGCTTCTTTCCTCTCACGGGTTTACCTACCTGTTCACTATGGTGGACAGGACCACCCGATGGCCGGAAGCCGTTCCCCTCGCCTCGACATCTTCTTCCGACGTGGCCCGCGCCTTTATCAGCACGTGGATCGCACGTTTCGGTACCCCGTCCGACCTCTCCTCTGACCGGGGCTCGCAGTTCACCTCTGAGCTCTGGAACGCGGTCGCCAGCGGCCTGGGGGTTAAGCTGCACCGTACAACCGCGTACCACCCGCAGGCCAACGGGCTATGCGAACGTTTCCACCGGTCCATGAAGGCGGCTCTGCGCGCAGGCCTGACGGACGGCAACTGGGTGGATAAGCTGCCGTGGGTCATGCTCGGACTTAGGAGCGCCCCCAAAGAAGACCTGCAGTCCTCGTCCGCGGAGCTGTTATACGGCCAGACATTGCGCGTCCCGGGGGATTTCATTCCGGACGCGACAACCCCTTGGTCCGCGGCCAGCCAGCGTTCCACCCTGCGGGAAGCGGCTCAGACCTTCGCCCCGATTCCCAGGTCGCAGCATGGTACCCCCGTTTCCCGGGTGCCGCGCAGCCTGCACACGGCGGAGTACGTTTTTGTTCGCCACGACGCGCACCGTGGGCCCCTACGGCCCCCTTACGATGGCCCGTTTAGGGTCCTGCGACACGGTAATAAGGACCTCATGGTCGACATGGGCGGTAGGACGGAGACCGTGTCAATAGACAGGATCAAGCCCGCTCACGTAGACGTTTCCCAACCTTTGGAGTTGGCCCTTCCCCCCCGCAGGGGTCGTCCGCCGTTGCCCCGGGAGCCGCCTCCCACAGAGCCACCGGCAGCCTCACCGATGCCAGTGCCCCCGGGTGTCGGAGAGGGTACGGGCGCTTGCGACGCTTTCCCCTCTCCGCCCCCGGTTTTCCGCGCTCGCCGAGGCCGTTTCGTGCCCCCGGGTGTCGTGGACGGCGCGAGCACTTACGCCGCTCCGCCCTCCCCGCCCCCGGTTTTCCGCACACGCAGAGGCCGGGCAATTGTTCCCCCACGCCGGGGGGATTTTGACTATGGGTGAATTCTGGGGGGGCTTGTGTAGTGACTGTACATAATTCACACAGAACTGTTGTTGGGAATAGTAGTTCCCCCCGAACGATTTATAGTGTGGCACTTCCTGCCACCGGCATTCATTCTTACTATCGACTCGACTACGTCGACTTGTTGTTACGCTGATGAATAATAAAGGAATTAGGTTCAACTTCGAGACACCGCCTCCGACTCCTTTCTCTCAGCGCTACAAAAGTATGTATAAAGTAGATGATAAAATGTCGTACACCTGTTGTAGTTCGGAGTGAACGTGACGACACCCAGCTGTCAAAAGATATAGGCCTGAGTTTAGCGTTATCTTGTTTTAAAATCACTTTTTTATGCATCAAAAATCACTTGTGTGTTAATAATATCACTTTTTTATGCATCAAAAATCACTTGTGTGTTAATAATACTTATCCCGACCCTGGTCTGTATAGCAATGGAGAAGTAGTAGAATTTCGCAGACACGTCATAATACTTATCCCGACCCTGGTCTGTATAGCAATGGAGAAGTAGTAGAATTTCGCAGACGCGTCTATCGAGTCGCGCTACGGCAGCAGTTTTCGAGGAAGTAGTAGAATTTCGCAGAACACCGGGCAGTGGGACCAGCTGAGAGTAACCTTTTTAGATTGTGCTGCATAGGATTGGAAGCATCGGAGTTAAGTGGTTCAGAGCGTGTGAACAGATCGGCACAGCAGCCCCCTACACACTCTCTACACCAGGGGTTCTCACACTTTTTTATACCACGACCCCATTTTATTTAGGATCTTTTTTGCAACCCCACACTTAATGTATCACGTAATTTCAACGTGGAATTAAGTGTAACGGATGGTACCGCGAGGCGCAGTCACGATGGACTTCCGATGTTGTGAAGTGACTGGTGCGAGTAGCGGTGCTATGGGTTAAACTCTGTTATGGAAAATACTAAAGGACAGAAGATGAGCTGTTGTATAAATCATTCTGAGTCGAGTTATTAAAAAATAGAAAGCATTAGTTTAATTATTTCCTCTGTGGCCACAGCAGAAAGGACAGTTTACAATCAGAGACAACAATGTTCACACACAAGCGTCTGACCATAAAGTGACAAAGAGCTCTGGTCAGACATACATTAATACACAATAGAAATGACGTCCACTAGACACCCAGACAGGTAAACAAAGTCTGCCCAAAGGAGAACCAGCCTTGGCTAGGCGGTGTTGTTTGTTATGTTCTTAACTGCAATGCTAAACAACCTTGCTAGAAGAGAAAATGTTTAGGTCAAAAGTCATCCTCTCTCTCCATACCTCAGAGTCCTTAAAGGAACAGTCGAATATGTATTTTCACACAGATGTATCTCCCATCACAACTCACTCTCATCCTCAAAAGACACATAGACACGTTAAAAGCAGTGAGTTCACTTCTTGGTATAGCGGTCTGTGCTGTTGCCCGCGGTGTGGAAGACCACGGGTTCGAAACTCCCTCGGGCATCGAAGTTTAAGGTGACGATGTCACTACCGTTACATTGATGTCGACTGACCCGGAAGCCTTGGGTGGAGTGGAGTGAGTTTAAGGAGGGTTAGTGTAACGGATGGTACCGCGAAGCACAGTCACAATGGACTTCCGATGTTGTGAAGTGACTGGGGCGAGTAGCGGTGTTATGGGTTAAACTCACTCTCATCCTCAAAAGACACATAGACATATTACAAAGTAGTAAGTTCACTTCTTGGTATAGTGGTCTGTGCTGTTGCCCGCGGTGTGGGAGACCACGGGTTCGAAACTCCCTCGGGCATGGCATTTTTTTTTATCCACTTTTTCTCCCATTTTCTATTTTTCTCCCATCCCAATTTCGTATCATCCAATTCAACCCTCCCCTGTCTCGAACGCTGTTTCTTGCCTCCCACAAGCCGGCTGCAATGTGGACTAAGTCATACATAGCACGAGTCCCTTCCGATACTCGAGGTAACAGCAGTCGCATCTTTTCACCTGCGCGGCGCGATCTTTCAGCGTCAGGGGTCTGCGCTTTGGAGGGGCGCCGCCCCCATCGCTTCCTGATTCTACTGCGCAGGCGCACCAACCGACCTGTAGGAGTCGCTGTCCACGATGCCCGATCCCCACCCATCAGTTTCCCACCCCCTAATACTGCCAATGTGTATTAGTACGGTCAACCAGCTAAACTGAAAGCAATGTGGGTCGCTGGGCTCGAACAGGCGAACCCAGCGTCTCCAGTATTCGTGGTGAGCGCCTTGCCCACTGCACCACGTAGCCGCCCGGGCATCGAAGTTTAAGGTGACGATATGACAACCGTTACATAAGGAATATCAAAATAAAATCACATGTTGTTGAACTTGATCATGCATATTTATTAGAAAATTGTATTTCTAATGAAAGAGAATCAAAGAGGAACGAAAAGGGGTGCCTTTGAACTTCGAAGAAAGACTTGCAGCAAATGGGATCATTAGGAAAAGGTAGATTCAGTATCCAGACACTAGTGTGGTGTGTGTCACTTGATCGCTCTCTTGGTTCTACCTCATAGAGTTGATTCTGAATCAGGTGTCAATTTGAGATATTTAATGAGGTAAACATGTGCCCTAAATTGCCATCCATGTTAATTATCTTCTACAGTGGAATCTATTCAATGAAAACAGCACAAGACTTTAGACAAGTTGCCCTTATTTGTGTTATACACAAACACAATTTTTTTTTCTAATCATATTTTCAATGTTGTTCACATCGTAACTCTGTTGAGTGTGACCCAAAACTGTAGAAATAATTCCCATGATCCTTATTTGCAGTGTTATAGGAATACAGCATAATACCTAATGACTGTTGCTGTGAGCAATCTGTTACTATGTGTTGCGGTGGAAACCAAATATGGCTGCTTTAAGTGGAACATTATCAGCCCCTTTCACGTCTGCTCAGTGTTGGTATTCAGTACGGTGCGCCGGCCTCTCCTCCACTTTGTTTGCTTTCTTTCCTGTATCTCACATTTTAGTCCAGAGCACCAATATCTGTTTTCCAAGAGAATCAATCATATTTAAAACAGCTCGTTCACACTAATGGACAATATCACTGGTTGGGTAGATTAGCCTTCTGAAAAGTACTCCCACGGGACCCATCGCAGTAAACATCACATTTCATTTTGGAGCCACGAGGTCACCATGCCTGTCTGTGGTTATGTTAAAGGTGCTGTAAGTGGTATTTTCTTTGTTAAAATAAGTGGTCTACATGTTAAAATAATATCTCTACATTCTGACAACCATCACTGATATAGTTTACATTTTCTGGAATACCGTTCCCACTTTATCCAATCGGGAGAGAGAACTCCACATTGCAAAAATGGTCTGACCAAAATTAGAAAGCAAATGATGTGCTTGAAACAAGTCAAATAATCTACCAGTGCAGTAAGCAAATTTGTGTTGGCAAGATTTCTTGAAATAAGTACACATATATAGGGTTCTTTCCTCTGATTGGATAGAATGGGAAGGGATACCAGAACATTTATTTTGTGTTTACTGCAGAGCGGAGGCACTGGGGGACCCATCTTACTGACCAAACACTATATCAGTGATGACTGTCAGAATGTAGATCTATTTAACACTTTAACACTTCTTTTAAGTTAAGGCTATAGAGTACGGTATATGATTACAGAAACAAACCCTTGGTGAGTGTGTGTGTGCTGTGCATCGGTTCAAAACCAAAGTAGTCTAGCGCTAGTTGAAATGGTTTGTGTTTTTGTTGGAAGCGCAAGGTTATCATGGGCCTCTCATGGTAGCTTTATGACATCATCCCAAAAACCTTTTGGCACTGGATGGAGTCCAATGTTGAAATGAAATTGAGACCCGCTCTTACAGGCCCCTTGATAAAGAGTAATTTATCAACCCTGCGTTAACCTGCCCAATGTCCTTGAAGTACATCCAAGAGTGGACGTGTGATACACCTTGTTTTTCCCTTGCCTCACGTTGCAGAATTTCCCACAAATCCTCTGCTATATTTACAACCACACCACAAACGGGAACGAAACCAGTTCCTCCTCGTGTCCTACTCGCTCATGTACTCTGATCGTCCACCAAGACAAAGGATCTGTTCTGGCTGGGACGAAGACAAAAAGAACGTTGCCAAAAAAGCACTATCTACAGCAGAAATGTTGTCAGACGGTATGTGTCACAAAGCCTGGCGACGAGCGGGATATAAAGTAATGTCCGTATCCTTGAGTGGACAGTATCACAGCAAGAATACAGAGGAACGGAGTGTGTGGCTGTCCCCGGACTGTGTGTGTGTGTGTGTGTGTGTGTGTGTGTGTGTGTGTGTGTGTGTGTGTGTGTGTGTGTGTGTGTGTGTGTGGGAGGCGGGGGGGGGGGGGGGGGGGGGGGGGTCAGAAGGGGATCAAGGGCATTCTCATTATTTGTGATCACTCCTCCTCCTAGTATCTGCAGGACTCGTTTTTTGGAGGTGATAAGAAACAGTGAGGGAAAAAAAAGAGCATTAGAGCCGCTCGCTGCCAAGTTGGAAGCTCCGTAACAAATATTTACAGTGCGGGGAACTAATTTCTTTTCAGTGCCCATTGGGTCAGGTGCACAACCTTCCAAGGATTTAGGAGGGATTATGACCACCCCTTTAGCACCATCTCTCAGCCTGTCCACTGACTTTAACTGCAAAGAAAATAAAACCTGGCTTTTTCCTCTCAGCACTCTCGGAATTGGCTGCGGGTGAGCTGCACAGGGAAGCACTCTTCGCGAGGGCCGGTGTGCACAGCACCCTCCATGGTGAAGACACGTAGGAGAGGCTGCTGGGCTTCCTGATGTCAGCTGGGGCACAGAGGATGCATTACATTGCAAAATATCTCACTTCCTTTTATACTTTTCTTTTTATACTTACCTCTACATGACCACACAAGCTTGGTAGAAACAGACATTTATTAATAATTAGTTAAAAAGATACATTATAATAAGACTATTTTATATTTTAGACAAGTGCAAATTTGCAATAACTGCAACCTTTTTGCGATAGGCCATTCACATTGCCACACCCCCTTTTTAACCAACCAACCAACCAACCTGGTTGCTGGTTGCAGTTAAAAATACATTATAAAAGACTAAGCATGTCTACACACGCGCAAGCACGAAGCCCTACCCATCTGGTTAACATCAACTATATACACCCTAGGGCCTATACCCATCTAGTTAACATCAGCTATTTACACCCTACCCATCTGGTTAACATCAGCTATTTACACCCTACCCATCTAGTTCTGTTCCGTTATGGCTTCGCTCAGCACCAGTTGCATATGAAGCTGTCAAACGCTTCATAGAGCTGACTATGACTGTGTCATATTCTCTTTTTGTCATTACATCGTATCATGGGTGTGGGGTCGTAAAGGGGTGAACTGGTAACCTTTCCTCTCCCCCTTGTTTCTGTCGGTCAGGGGTACACCCCCTGTCCTTCAAGGTTCCCGTCACGTTGCGGTTCGGCACGTTACGGGGGGGGGGGGGGGGAGGGAGTTTCCTGGTCCCACGGCCTGGTATATTGGGCGTGTGCACCGCAGGAATTCCCCCGCCATAGAGTACGTCACCGTGCGCGTCTCTGTTGGTAGGACTTCCGTGTGCTGTTCAGGTCCATGTGATGGATCTGTTTCAGGGGGGTGGTCAGGGCTCCTCCTCACCAAGCGCCTATTCGGGCCTTCTGTGAGTTCGGACTCCTTCTTCCATGTGAGGAAGCCTCCATCAGAGTACAGAGCCTTCCTCCTCAGATTGTCAAAGTGAGTGGACCCTCTAGAAGGTGTCCTATTCTATTGTATATGGATTCGATTCAATTCGATTATTGAGTGTGTATCTTCCCCGGAGAGCCCTAAAACCAATTTTTTACATGGCTCAAGGTGCAATATATTCTTTTCAATCTGTACAGCTCGCGTGGGAAGTCTCTCTGGGGATCCCCGTCTCCTTCCTATGGGAGGGTGGTGGGATGTAAAAATGTGAATTTTTTTTACCCCCGGCTGTGTAGACTGGGATACATACTGTTGATGCTTCCTTCTTTTCTATTCAAAAAGTGTTGGAGTTAGGAAGTGTCACACCCCTCTTGTCGTTCCCCTGGGCGCCTTGGGGATTCAATGACAGGTCTAAATAGCCTGTTCATTGATGGGGGTGTGTCCCGACCAGTGTTGTGCTAGTTACTGAAAAATAGTAACTCAGTTACTTTACTAGTTACTTCATTTCAAAGTAACTTCGTTACTGTACTAGTTACTTACACCCAAAAGTAATGAGTTACTGTGAAAAGTAACTATTTAGTTATTTAAAAAAAAAAAAAAAAAAAATTGCTCAAGTCCCATGCCCCATATACTCAAAATCGGTTGATCAACTTGACAGTTTCCATTCACATCACCGAACTCTGCTAAGCAATGTGGTCTAGAGCGTTTCATTATATATTCCCTCCCCGCTGTATGTATATTTCTCTCCCACCCACCCACCCCCTCCTAATGTACAGTCCCCTCCCCATCATATGTATATACTCTGTCAGGATCTAGGGGTAACAGTACTGTATATTTGAATACCGCTTATGTCACAAATGTATCAGTACTAAATACCTGTATGTCCCTATGCCATAAATGTCATGTATGTTGTGTATGTCATAAATGTCTATATGAATTGAAAATGGGGGACCCTGATGGAAACAAGACAAACGTCTTTCTCAGGTCTGCATCCCCTTAACAATTGTATGTATTGAGCCGTACTGTATTGTACCCATTCTGCAATCTGTTAAATAAAGTTTTCATTCATTCATTCATTCATCCATTCATTAATTCATTCATAGCCATCTTGCAGCGTTGTTTAAGATATCAATCAAAGCATTGCAACGTTAGAATAGTTAGGATATCAATTGTGCATGAAAGGACTATATTTATATTGTTTGATTAGTATTATGAGATTCCCTGGGAGATTTCGTACAGTCAAAATCCGTTGATCTTGAGTTTCAGTGAACACATTGCACTCACCGTCACCAGTCTGCGGTGGTCGAGATGTAACGTTAGTCCAGTTGACTCCAGCAGCCCTTCAAACATGTTCTTTATCTCGTTTCCATGTTGTATATTAATTATCTCTCCAAGTAGTTGCTAAATGGTTTGTTAGTTCGTTATTATTACTGCGTTCTTATTATGTAGATTCATAGCGAGCGTCCTCTTGTTGTTTACTGTAGAGACCGTCTATTTCTTTCAGAACGTCAGTGGCCAATCAGAAGTGCGAAAACAGAATGAGGCTACGGAAAGAAATAATAATAATAATAATACTTCGTTTTATATAGCGCCTTTCAGTCTACAGTAAACAAAACAAACGCAGGCGAAATAAGGACGCTCGCTATGAATCTACATAAAAAGAACGCAGTAACGAACTAACAAACCATTCAGTAACGTAAGTAGCGTTACTGAATTTCAAAAGTAATGCGTTAGAGTACTAGTTGCGGCAAAAAGTAACTTCGTTTCTGTAACGCGTTACTTTGTAACGCGTTAGTCCCAACACTGGTCCCGACGCACGTATAGTGCTAGCTCGCTGTAAACAGGCGACTGACTGGCACGCCTTGGTTGCTTGTGGTTAAAACGGCGTTTTTATAAAGCGACTGAGATGGGGGTTTTTCCTCTTCCGACGACTACATCCCACGACCTGGGTTGGTTATCGACGGATTCTCGTTCATGTCTGGGGTATGATGACGGAATGGATCTGAACATATGTAGAGGGGTCTCACGCCCTTGGGGTGGGCCACCAGGCGCGGTTCGCCCGAACGTCTGGGTGGCGCCTTCTTTTCATGTTAAGATCGACACGCATATCTGCCCTTTCTCCTGGAGTAGGCATGTCGGCGTGGTTAGGGCACGGGACTGGTTCTGGTCACGCTGGTCCGGATCAGTTGAACCCGTTGTCCGCCGGGGATGCAGATCTGCTGTTCTGGTACCCTGAGGGACTTGGGCTTTTTTCAGGGGAAAAAATGCCAGGTCGGTCCGGGTGTCACAGGGTTAAGCGCTATGGAGACCCTGGTTGGGTACGTTTTACTCAGCACTGTCGTAATGGCTTACGGCCATGCCAACCTGTACACGCTCGATCTCGTCGGATCTCGGCCGCTACACAGGTTGGTCCTGGTTAGTACTTGGTTGGGAGACCGCCTGGGAATACCAAGTACGGTGTGCTTAGGGGCTGGTTCTCCATTATTTTTCGCTCCTCTCTCACGCATGGCGAAGAGGGGCCTGTTGGGGTGGTCTTTGACCTCCTCTGGTGACCCTGTGCTTCCCGTATCGCCAGGCCCGGTCCAAGGTAATGTTTCGTCGACCCGTAGGCCTGGGTTAACCCTTTTTTGAAAACTGAAACACTTGTACTGCGGTATAGCCGGTGTATACCCGCAGGTGTGTTTTTGAGTTTTTTCTTGAGGGGTTATAGGAACAACCACCGCATTGGGTAACGCCAAGGTGGTTAATTCCCTGGTGTGTTGGAGCAGTGTCAACTCTCGGGTTCACCGGTTGAGGGTGCCCCTGCACGTTCATGACGTCTGCCAATCGTGTCAGCCTTCTCTGCCTCAACCCCTCTGGGTGGGGTTTTTTAAATGGAGGCTTGGTCATGCAACAACGCCAGCATACGCCCCTTCCGCCGGGGCGGCTGTGTTCAGCTGTCCCCTCTGGCGCCTGTCTCGTCCGCAGTCTCCAGGCTAGGGTTAACAGCCTGTTGCCTGGTTTTCCCCGGTGCGCTGCCTGCTTCCGTTGGTTAACCTTTTTGTGTGCTTACGGCCATGCTGACTGCCTGTTCTGCAGGGTCAGTGTGCCAGGCGGTGTACTATTGGGGGGACAGGGCCCGCTCGGCTGAGGGGCCTTTGTCCGAATACGCTGGCGATGTGGGGGGCGGGGTCACTAAGTGCCCGCCTGGTGGGGTCTTGATGCTGGCATCATGGACTTCTCCGGGCCCCCGTTCCAGGGGGTCCAGTCCCTTTGGTGGGTCTGGGTCTTCCTTCGCGCTCCGCTGCTGCGGCCTTGCCACAGGGTTGGGTTTGCCCTTGACCCCGTGATTCTGGGGGCAGTAACGAGGTTGTTTCCTCCGTTCGTTCCCGGGTGGCATGCGGGTTGTGCGTGTGTGTAGTCGTGGGGTCAAGCCACGCTCTGCTCACCCTGTGCGTTGAGTTGCTTGAGTGCCTCTTCGCACGGTCGGGTCCGTTGCCCTCCCGTGAAGCCACCAATAGGGGGGGTGCCCTCCATTAGGGTGGGTCGGGGGGGCTCGGCCCTCCCTGATCTGATGGCTGTGGGGGGCCTCAGCGGGGTGTATTTGTCGAGCTATGGCTCCCGCTCAGCTCCTGTTATGCAACTGGTGCTGAGCGAAGCCATAACGGAACAGAACGTTAGGTTATGTATATAACCAAGTTCTGTTAGTTATGGTGCGCTCAGCACCAGGACGCCGCTGCGGCCCTTGATTTTTCATTGTGGTGAAATTTGTTGGGAAGGAGATGAGTGTGTGGCACCATCCCTGCTTATATAGGTAAGCGGATGGGGGTGTGGCCAGATGAATGCTGGCATTTAAAGGTACATTTGTGAAATTATTCAGTGTATATATGCTGAAGCAAGATATATGCAACTGGTGCTGAGCGCACCATAACTAACAGAACTTGGTTATATACATAACCTAACGTTAACATCAGCTATTTACACCCTACCCATCTGATTAACATCAGCTATATACACCCTACCCATCTAGTTAACATCAGCTATTTACACCCTACCCATCTAGTTAACATCAGCTATTTACACACTACCCATCTAGTTAACATCAGCTATTTACACACTACCCATCTAGTTAACATCAGCTATTTACACACTACCCATCTAGTTAACATCAGCTATTTACACCCTACCCATTTGATTAACATCAGCTATATACACCCTACCCATCTAGTTAACATCAGCTATTTACACCCTACCCATCTAGTTAACATCAGCTATTTACACCCTACCCATCTGTTAACATCAGCTATATACACCCTACCCATCTGGTTAACATCAACTATATACACCCTACCCATCTGTTAACATCAGCTATATACACCCTACCCATCTGGTTAACATCAACTATATACACCCTACCCATCTGTTAACATCAGCTATATACACCCTACCCATCTGGTTAACATCAGCTATATACACCCTACCCATCTGTTAACATCAGCTATATACACCCTACCCATCTGTTAACATCAGCTATATACACCCTAACCATCTGTTAACATCAGCTATATACACCCTACCCATCTGTTAACATCAGCTATACACCCTACCCATCTGGTTCTTCAGCTTTGTAGATTTGTCACATATCCATTTATGAACCACAATGGTACACTTGTGGTAGGGGCACCACATCCAATTCTACTTCTACAGTCATGAATTGTCTCTTAAATTCTTAAATAAGTATTTGTATTTCACTTGTAAAGAAAGTAAAAAGAGGATATTCTTTCCTCCTCTGTGCCTTCTGCCCCTACTTTAGATCAGCCATCTTGTTTGACCAAATAGCAAACATCCTGATTACTTCACCTTTAAACACAACATTGCCTACAGTAACTTTTTGCTGAAAAAAACAATAGATTTTGTGCAAAGATCACTAGATGTATCAACGCTTAATAACGTGGCAATTTCCTGATTAGAACAAGATAACAGCGAACATTAAACACTTCAGCCTACAAACTGTTCTGACCGCACAATATTGATATAAATGAGAGATTCGCTGGGATCTGGTCTCTCATTCGGCGAGTGTGGGAAAAAAATATGCTTGCTCGGTGGCTGATACGATACACTCAGGCCGCAGCGCTCTGTCAAGTGAGGGAGACAGCTAGCAGTTATTTGTGGAGTAACGGCTCTGAACAGCAACTTGTGTAGCATCGCCCTCTTGCGTTCAAAACATTGTAACTTTATACTGTATCTATTTCAATGGACAATGATGGAAATTAATTCAAATAAAATACTTGTCGTTGACCAATTTGAAAAATATTCAAGGTCCTTGGCATGCTGTCAGCCTATGTGCAAAGATTCATCCAAATCGGATCAGAACTGTAGAAGTTATGGCTAGTGCAGTCAGATAGACAGAGACAGACAGACAGACGGAACCACAGGAGTGATTGCAATACCCCCTCCAGCGCTTCAAACTGTGCGGGTGTAATAACCCTCTCTGTTTGAATAACACAAACCACGACGGGCCACTGTTTCCTGTATCACCTAAATCTATTTGATTCTATATAGATTATTTGTTGATGTGAATGAAATCTATTATAATACTATGACACAGTGGGGGGAGTGCTTCCACAGTGGCCCTGTGTTTATCTCCATGCAGGCCCCCTTTGCAGCCGAGGAGCCTCATGGCAGATGTTTATTTTCTCCTACCTTCAGCATGGTTGATGAACTGTGACAGCTGACGTCTGAACAACCAGTCAAAGAAAATGCCTGTAATGAGGAGTCTGCAGTTTGAGAGACAGATGCCATCATACCTCAGATACAGTCATTCCTCTGCTCTGCTGGGGCATACCAGCTCTGGCGGGCTGCATATGCACAGTGGCTTGTCACGTGGGAGGCTATTCTGAGATCCCTTTCTTTTTGTTTTGCAAATGGGGGGGGGGGGGGGGCTGGGGAATGGCCGATCTCTTACACCCTATTTACACTGGTGGGTTTTCACACCTGGCTTTGAAGAAATCTCAAACCAAAGGGGGATACAGTATATTTTTGTTGCAAATCTCTCCTTGACCACTCTGGAGGTGGCAGACCAAAGCTAGTTTTGTGTGGACCATTGTTCCTCTCGGCTACTGTCAGTAAAAGTCACATTACCTGATTGGCTGGAGCATTGTTCTCCCAATGGCATTACAATGATGAAGCTGGGTAGGTATTTAGCAAATACTACAGGGGCTTGACGTCTCGTACAGTATGTCAAACAGTTGAAAACATGGATTTGCCTTGTACCAGCATTTGATACACATAGGTGCAAAACCCTAATGCTCACATCTTGATGATTTGGTTTCTTGCCAAGTAATTTGGGCAACCATTAGCATAGTATAAGGCCACTTGTTTCCCCCCCAAAGACATACCTGCACTTCCATCCTACTGAACAGGGCCCTATTCCCCGTACCTGGTTCAACTAAGTCGATCAAGAGTCCCATTATCCAGCTTCAGTTAACCCGATGTTTGAAGCCGGGATTTTCATGTTCCTCGAAGGTGGATTCAGTCTCGTTAACTTGAACCAGACTTGAGACCCAGGATAAGTGCGTGCGGCCGCTTCAGTTGAAAAGCCATCACGTATCGATAGCAGAGATCCTGATTTCCTAACGGCATTGATTGATTAATTGATTTAAAACTTTATTAACAGATTGCATTACGGCTCAATCGCCTCGCCGACAAGTTAAATGCGTTATCTATAGGCTAATTTTAAGTCCCTCATTACCCCAATCAATCAGATTATATTTCTTTAAACTTGCCTGCTGGCAGTAGGTTTATGGAATGGATAATCAAATGAGATCTTGCTAGAGAAAATAATTAGTTAAACTGTTATACGGAATAAGGACACGGCTCTCTTACCCATTGATTGATGTATGGTGGATCTTTTACTTATCTACACTGTGGTGTAACGGTGTCTGCTTTTGACTTTCACACAGGCGGCCCGGGTTCGAATCCCACTTCTCCTAGTCTTTTCCTTCTTTTTGCAATGTAGGAATAATTCAATTTGGTGCACGTTGAGAGCTATATAAAGAATAACATCCTCAATGCATGTAGATTTATAATATTTTAACTTAAAACTAGGCTACTTTTGCGTATAATCATTAATATTATATTCCAAAAAAATTATATTGGAAAAGCAGGGTTACGAACACCGGTCGCATGGTTGCCAAGATTCAGCACTAGCCGCTGCGCCACTGTGCCAGATGGGATATACTCATTGTTTATGCATTAATGGACGAGAGACCCGTGTTTAGAATATTTTTCTTACAAAAAAATGAAGTTTTATCTCTTTATTCTCAAATGCATTAATGTGACGTCAACGGCTCATTCAATTTCTCAAATCCGTCAAACAGCGCATCTCATCAGACATTTTAATCCCAGTTACAATATCACACAAAAACCACAATCCCTGCATAGACACTTCAATTTTATGCTTGAATGAAACACAATCTGGCGCTCCGTTAAGCAAATCTACAGCGGAGATTAATATATGAAACTAATCAGAGCCAAACGGCCGATAGGTTTCATTCATTAAAAATATCCCTGCGGGATTCACATTTGCAATGAGCCGTTATTAAAATAACCACATGCAGCGTGTATCGCGACTCCGAGCGCCGTATATGACGTGCATTATTTTATTTAGGACAAAGTAAATCTATAGGCTCAATATGATTTATTATCAGAGTTTAGTTCTATTATTATACATTTCAAAAGCCCCCTCTAGGAAAACGAAGCACAGAAACGTAATTCAGAATGGTATAATGCAGATCCTAGACTGTGAGAATCATTTCAGGAAACGAGCTGTCACTTCTTTGCGGGGGCGTGGCCATGGTTCATCCGGCTAACTTGAACTTAACCCTGCTCCCGACCAGGCTCAAACTTTTTGATCTGTTGTCATGGTGATTTAGACAATCGCGCGTCGGGGAATGGGAAGGTCCGGCTTAAGTCAGGCTTGACCGAAAGTTATCCGGCTAACTCAGTTATCCAGGTACGGGGAACGGGGCCCAGACCTGTGGCAAACAAGGTACTAAAAAACATAGATCGAGCATGTCATGTAAATTAGTTTCCCCCAATTTATCATAGATTAAGACTATACCTATACAGTACCTCCTTTAAAACATTATCATCACTGCTGATTGATAATAATAATAATAATAATAATAATAATAATAATAATAATAATAATAATATTACATTCGATTTATAATGTACTCAGTCAGGGAGGGTATTCCATAGGCGAGGAGCAGCCGAGCAGAAGGCCCGGTTGCCCATGGAGCTTGGTCCTGGGGGGAAGGAGTCGGTTTGTGTTGGCGGAGCGAAGGTTACAGGTGGAGGGTTCTGGGGTGAGGAGATCTTTGAGGTAGGGGGGGGGGGGCATTTCCGTGGTCCGTGGATGCATTGATGGGTCAGAAGGGATATTTTGTATTTAGTCCGGGTGGTGATGGGGAGCCAGTGAAGTGAGTGGAGGATGGGTGTGATGTGGTCGTGTTTACACACTCTAATCAGGATCCTAGCAGCGCTGTTCTGAATGTATTGGAGCCTCTGGAGACTCTTGCTAGGAATCCCGATGAGAAGTGCGTTACAGTAATCCAGCCTGGAGGAGACAAAGGCGTGGACCAGTTTTTCAGCATCTGGGATTGTGAGTGTGGAACGGATTTTTGAAATGTTCCTGAGGTGGAAAAAGGAGGTTTTGCAAATGTGTTTGATGTGGGTCTCGAAATTTAGGTGGGGGTAAATCTTTACACCAAGGTTGGTGACGGTGGATGAGAGGGGAAGCCTGAGAAGGAGATGGTGATGGGGGAAGATTGGATCTGGTGGGGGGTACCAATGAGGATGGCTTCTGTTTTTGAGCTGTTTAACTGTAGGAAGTTTGATTTCATCCACGACTTTATCTCCCCCAGGCAGGAAGTGAGGGTGGATGATGATGGCAGGGCTGCAGATGATGGGGGTGGTGATGGCAGGGCTGCAGAGGGGGGAGAGTCCGTTTTAATGTACAGTTGTGTGTCATCAGCGTAGCAATGGAAAGAGATTCCATGCTGGCCGATGACACGGCCGAGGGGGAGCAGGTAGAGGGTAAAGAGGACGGGGCCGAGGACGGAATAGAGGATAGAGGATTAAGCAATGATCCAGTGTAGTCGAGTCACAAAATCTCGAGTCTCGAGTCCCCAGTGTTCGAGTCCGCGTCCAAGTCCGAGTCACCAAAGAACAACCCGAGTCGAGTCCGAGTCGAGTCCCCATTACCCTAGTCCGAGTCCAAGTCATCAAGGTTGAGTCCACTCCACTCTGGCAGTCAAAGAGCTGACATACAAATAAAAAAATTTCTACATTAAACATAAATGACACAGCAGTCATCATTTCATAGGGAGTTTATTTACTCAAAAAGAGGATATGGAGAGGGCTTCAGCGTTCTTGGTTTTGTTTCGGTAGGTGCTCTTTGGATTAAATCCGGGGTAGGATTTGTCATAAAAAAGTTGAGATCCAAGGCAGCTCTACAAGTTTTAAAATGCCTTTATTTTATGGCTCACATTATTTAGAGAATTTTTAAATAAACCGACATGTTTCGGCCTACACAGGGCCTTCATCAGGGAGTTTATTTACTTTGTGACTCAATAGCCAAACAAATGCAATAGCCATCAATATCTGATGCCAAATTATTAGGGCCTATTACAAAATAATTAATAAATAAATAACTGCTAAAAATGAACAAGTCCGAGTCCTCACCTGCACCTTCCGAGTCCGAATGCAGTCAATGCTCGAGTCAGAGTCCAAGTCCGAGTCATCAGTGCTCAAGTCCAAGTCGAGTCATGAGTCCAGGACTTGGACTCGAGTACTACAACACTGCAAGGATCTACTCTATATTGTGCACATAGTCCATGGGCCAAGACCAGAACTTTTTGAAATGAGTAGTTAGTCTACCACAGGGGTTCTCAAACTTGTTTATACCACGGCACGACCCCATTTTATTTAAGATTTTTGGGGACCCCACACTTAATGTATCGCGTAATTTCAACGTGGAATTAAGGAATATCAAAATAAATGCACATGTTGTTGAACTTGATCATGCATATTTATTAGAAAATGTAATTACAGCACTTATCAATACACATTTATAAAACGAGGCATCTTTAGCCAAAATATATTGCCAGAACATTAACACTATGGTCGCCGTAGCACGTCTTTCCCCGCCATGCTCATTCTGCCAAAGACGCCGTACCACGTCTTTGATATCAATATTTCAAAAATCTGTGATCGAAATCATATTTCTCCCCCGGAGACTTGAGATCTACTGTTGATCCCCTCTCAACTCTCCAACGGTTCAAGAGCGCCATCTGGTGGCCGATCGGCGGATCGCCCAGAGAGCGGAAACAGGAAATGGAAGCTAGTGCTCATTTCAATTCAATCCGATCACTCGGTAATAGTCCCAGGACTCGAGCTAGACACAACGGATAGCAATCCGTTACTAATAACTCGATGAACAACATGATTTGGACGTATATACTATTATACAACCTGGAAATGGATCGCATATTTCTACATCCCATAATAGGAATATTTCTGTTCCACGCTCATCGCCCAACGCTATGAGGAAGCTACGGTAAGATTCAGCGTTATTTTTTAACGTGTTCGATACTAACTGCTCTAATGATCATATCACCCACACTAGATGAATCATCTAACGTTGGCCACGGAATTATAAACGACCCCCCCCCCATCCGGTCAACATCAAATGATCAGTAGTAACTTCTAGAAGCACGTCCATTTGAATTTTTTTTATCTCGCTGAGATTCCTATCAAACTGTATTTGATCATCAATATAATGCATTTTGGGCTATAAATCACGTTCTGGAGAAAGCTGCAGAAAACGATAAAAACATACTTATACTTTAGACCGTATTTTAGTATGACTATGTGAATGAAAAAGTATAACGTTGCTACACCCTGAACAATAGATACTTGACGTTGAATGGGCCATAGTAATGTCAATTTAGCAATACAATTTAAAAAGTTATAGCCCTGCAAAGAAGGTAAACATCCCCATAGACAAATAGAGCTGGCGGAGGATGGTATATTAACACTTTGAGCGCCACGCCTGGTTTTCCTTTTTACCGGCTGAATGCCACCATCGGCGCCAATGTTAACGTTAATATCGCCTAATCTATGTTTTAAATTATGGCTATGTGTCTAATCTGCCCATCGCATTATCAAAGACTATTTTCCAGTCAGTGCTGTCAAGGCAGATTGTTTTTTTATCGCGTCGTTTCCGTTTCAGAGCATTTAGAAAAGCACCCGTTTTCAGATAAAAAACAGCCCATTCTGGAGCGTTCTATGAAAATCGTCTTTTACTGGAATATTCCACAACGTTGATATTCGTCGGCCTTTTTATGAATCGTTTTCAAATAAACGCTAGATGATCAATATTATACGTGCACGCAAGCACATTACGGCCGCGCACGGATAATTGCCCCGTTCATTTCCTCTCTGACTTTTACAGTGAAACCGAAAGAAGACATTTCACAAAACAGCTTATAACTTCATCAAACTTACTCTGATTATCCTAACACTGATAATATAGAGTCCTTACCTGACATCAGATGGTATCCAACTGGTATATTCCAATTCCTGATCACCATTCGAAAAAATCGATACGTGTATGGATCCAACGCGATACAGTAGTACTCCATGATCCGCGGGTCTCAGAGGATCCAGAATGAACTGTGGTAACCCCGGCTGCATCAGTGGACTGGAAAATGTGGAGTACCGGATTTTTTTCCCCATTCATTTTCATTGAGTCCATTCCAAAATCACTTATGTCATCTGGGAGACGACAGGGGGCGCTTTTTTCCACAATGATCGCCGGCGCCGCTCGGCTATACTCGGGTAGGCTTGGGTGATGCAATATGATTTCAGATCGCTAAAAAAAATAAATAATAATAATTCCGAGAAATCTTGTGAGTGGCTTTCAACCACCTATAAATAAACCCGAGTATTCTCGTGTGTGGCAGGCAAAGTGTTAAGAATATAAGCCTGGCGACCAAAGTGTTAAAACAAAAAATAATACATTTTATTTTTTATAATGCACTGTCACCTACCCGCGACCCCACTTTGGGTCGCGACCCGTAGTTTGAGAACCGCTGGTCTACTAGATACTATTTTGATATGAATAGTCAAATAAGTAAGTAATAAGTAACTAATAACAAAATAGCCCATGAAGATACCCATCCCTCATAATAGTCTATGGGCCACACCAGATATTGGTACCACCTAATCATTGGGGTGTCAAATTGTTTGTAGGGTCCATTTTAATAGATTGCTGTGTTCTTTGGATCTAACCAGTACAGACATATCCAATTTATGCAACTCAAGACTATTTAATTTAGGGACCCTTGTGATTCTCATGAGCCCAATTACACTCCGATATTTTGAGGGGAGAGGTCAAGGGATCCCATTGTAAATGCAAACTAGACAATTCCGCGCGGGGGAAATTGTGAAGGTGTGGGTGACGCCTGTGCACCGCCGGCCAACGGGAGAGGGTCTGTATTGTCTCTATGACAAACGGTTCAAAAAGTAACAAAAGAGGTGGTTGCTAGGGTGTTATAGCTGGTTGCTAGGATGTTTCTAGGTGGTTGCTAGGGTGTTATAGCTGGTTGCTAGGGTGTTTTTAGGTGGTTGCTAGGGTGTTTCTAGCTGGTTGCTAGGGTGTTATAGGTGGTTGTTAGGGTGTTATAGCTGGTTGCTAGGGTGTTTTTAAGTGGTTGCTAGGGTGTTTTAGGTGGTTGCTAGGTTGTTATAGGTTGTTGCTAAGGTGTTATAGGTGGTTGCTAGGGTGTTATAGGTGGTTGCTAGGGTGTTTCTAGGTGGTTGCTAGGGTGTTATAGCTGGTTGCTAGGGTGTTTCTAGGTGGTTGCTAGGGTGTTATAGGTGGTTTCTAGGGTGATACTAGGTGGTTGCTAGGGTGTTACTAGGTGGTTGCTAGGGTGTTTCTAGCTGGTTGCTAGGGTGTTTCTAGGTGGTTGCTAGGGTGTTATAGGTGGTTGCTAGGGTGTTTCTAGGTGGTTGCTAGGGTATTTCTAGGTGGTTGCTAGGGTGTTCTATGTGGTTGCTAGGGTGTTTCTAGGTGGTTGCTAAGGTGTTATAGGTGGTTGCTAGGGTGTTTCTAGGTGGTTGCTAGGGTGTTATAGGTGGTTGCTAGGGTGTTTCTAGGTGGTTTCTAGGGTGTTATAGGTGGTTGCTAGGTTGTTATAGGTGGTTGCTAGGGTGTTATAGCTGGTTGCTAGGGTGTTTCTAGGTGGTTGCTAGGGTGTTATATGTGGTTGCTAGGTGTTTCTAGGCGGTTGCTAGGGTGTTATAGGTGGTTGCTAGGGTGTTATAGCTGGTTGCTAGGGTGTTTCTAGGTGGTTGCTAGGGTGTTATAGGTGGTTGCTAGGGTGTTTCTAGGTGGTTGCTAGGGTGTTATAGGTGGTTGCTAGGGTGTTATAGCTGGTTGCTAGGGTGTTTCTAGGTGGTTGCTAGGGTGTTATAAGTGGTTGCTAGGGTGTTTCTAGGCAGTTGCTAGGGTGTTTCTAGGTGGTTGCTAGGGTGTTATATGTGGTTGCTAGGGTGTTTCTAGGCGGTTGCTAGGGTGTTATAGGTGGTTGCTAGGGTGTTTTTAGGTGGTTGCTAGGGTGTTATAGGCAAATGAACGAGGGTGCGGCACTCACACTCCTACAATAGTTTCTTACTGGGTGCACAGTAACACTAAGGAAGGCTCATAGCTGAAACGCGTACGTTGTCTCTGCGCGTACTAAAATAATGTACCTAAAGGGCAGTTCCATGAGTGCTGTAACATTTATGTAACTATCCTGTTGTAAATGGCCATATTGAAATTTCGGTCAAAATGTTGTCTGTTTCCATGTAAGCTATGACTGGCTGGTATCTCCAGATGTCTCACGATTTCTAGTTCCAGTTGATTCCTCAACCGTCACTCTAGCTTTAGAACTGAGCCTGGCTACAGTCTCTGAAAGACAGTGTGTTATGTCCCACCAGTTCATGGACTATTCTCCCCTGCTCTACCTCTCCACGTCCCTGTATGTTTGTTCCTAGTAGTTATGTCCCTTAGTGTTCTTTCCCTTTTCTCTCTCTTGCTCTCTCTCTCCCCTTCTCTCTCTTGCCCTTCTTAATGATCCCCTGTTAGTTTAGTGTTTTTCTTGTATTATCTTTACTGTCTTTGTAGTTAATGTCTAGTCTTAGTCTTTGTAGTTACTGTCTGTTATTAACTTGTCTGTAGTCTGCTTGTTCTGTCCCATTGTTGTGTGTCTTGCCATCCGTAGTTGTAGTTATTTGTTGTTTCCTGTAGTTCTTTGTCAGTCTGTCTCCCCTCCCAGGTGTCTCCAGTTGTAATCATCCCAGGTGTTTCTCATTTGTCATTTGTTTCTGTATTTGAGTTCCTTGTTTTCCAGTCTATGTGTGGGTCCATTATTGTTGCTACCCTGTCCGTGTTCCATGTGCTCATAAAGTAAGTGTTTCCTTGTTTAGTGTTTTTCGTGTTTAACTTGTAGTGTAGATTTACCCCCCTCTTACAGCGTTGGCGTTGTTTTTCTGTTTTTCCTATACTCTTGTTTTTGTGTTTGAGTTAATCATAAATAAAAGTCCATTAACCCACTGCCCGCCTGGGCCCTGTTCCTCGTACTTGGCTAACTGAGTTAGCCGGATAATTTTCAGGATAACTTGACATAAGTCAGACCTTTCGGTTCCCGGAAGCACGTTTGTCTAAATCATTATGGCAACAGATCAAAAAGTTTGAACCTGCTCCAGCGCAGAGTTTAGTTCAGTTAGCTGGATAAACTGGCCACGCCCTCGCAAAAAATGCCAGCTCCCTTCCTCATAGATCCCATTATACCATTCTGAATTATGTTTTTGTGCTTCGTTTTTCTAGAGGGGGCTTTTTAAATGTAAAATAATAGACTAAATGCTGATAATAAATCATATTCAGCCTATGGATTTACTTTGTCCTAAATAATGCACATCATAGCTATACGGCGCTCGCGAGTCGCGACACACACTATGTAGTTATTTTAATAATGGAGCATTGCAAATGTGAATCCTGCAGGGATATATATATATTTTTAAACTTTTATTTATAGCATTTTCAGCTTTTTCTGGCCATGCAGGACCGATAGAGGGAGAGAGGGAGAACGGGAGGAGAGGTAGGGAAGACATGCGGCAAATGGTCGCCGGGACTGGGAAACGAACCCGGGACGACCGCTTCGTGACTCAGCGCGCTATGTGGTGTGCTACTGGAGCGCCCAGCCGCAGGGATATTTTTAATGAATGAAACCTATCGGGCGTTTGGCTCTTTCTTTTCATATTCTCCGCTGTGGATGTATTTGCTTAACGGAGTGCCCGGATTGTGTTTCATTCAAGCATAAATTGAAGCGTCTTTATGCGTGGATTGTGGATGTGAATTACGACGAATCTGAATCTGTGGATTGTTGAATTGTATCACTGTCACTCACACGTTATTGTGATATTGTAACTGGGATTTAAATGTCTGAGGAGATGCGCTGTTTGACGGATTTGATGACGTGGACGTGACTTGAGAAAAGTGAATGAGCAATTGCAAGCCTTTGACGTTTTGATGAATGAATTTGAGAAAATGCATTTATCTGTTCAAGCACTGTTATCTGATGATGAACAAGAGGGTGGTGAACATGACTGGTGTCACTGGTATAAACCAAAGGTTAATCAATTCAATGGATGATGTCCGAAACAGATTAAAACCTGATTAATAGTGAAACTGTATAGCCTCCAAGCCTCTCTGACACGTTATTTCGGGGGTTGTGCCTTGAAAACGTTGGGAACCATGTATTTATATAGTACATGATACCTAAACGCATACAGTACAGATATCCTCATAAGTATATATTCATTTGTATCAATTAGATACTCTTTGGGCTTGTTTTTATCTACTTATTCTGAAAGAGTTGAACAAATTATTTTCGCTAGCAAGATCTCATTCGATTATTCATTCCATTAAGCATACTGCCAGCAGGCACATTTAAAGAAATATAATCTGATTGATTGGGGTAATGAGGGACTTAAAATTTGCCTATAGATATGCATTTAACTTGTCGGCGAGGCTATTGAGCCGTACTGTTTTGTACCCATTCTGCAATCTGTTAATAAAGTTTTCAATCAATCAATCAATAAATGCCGTTAGAAATTATCCTGAGTATCAAGTCTGGTTCGAATTAACGAGAGTGAATCAGCGTTTGAGGAACAGGGAAAGCCTGGTTTCAAACATTGGGTTAATTGAATCTGGCTAATGGGACTTTTGATCGACTTAGTTGAACCAGGCCTCTGGTCTTGTCTGCTCCTGGGTCCTATTGCATCATCACACCAAAACCCCACACAGTGATGTGTCTGAATCGCTGGCGACTCAGCAGGTTCTATAAAAACACAGGATGCAATAAACAGGCATTAAGTTATCACACCGCAATCTATTCATATTTATGCCATGCCGGGGTAAAATACTTGTGAGTGATATTTTGTTGTCCTTGTCATGCCACATACACATATGCACATGCACAGGCACACACACATATGCACACGCACAGACACACACGCACATACACACACACACACATACACAAAATCAACATGAAATTGGGCAGTTAAGTGTGTGCGTGTGATGGGATGTGTGTGTGTGTGTGTTCATGCCAATTAACTAAAAGGAGGTGTGGCAATGTGAATGGCCTATCACAAAAAGGTTGCAGCTATTGCGAATTTGCACTTATTCAAATGATTAAAATGTATATTTTGTATTAACTAATTATAAATAAATGTCTGTTTCTACCTACTGTAGGTTTTATAGTCATGTAGAGGTAAGTACAAAAAAGTAGGCATTGGGTTTAGAGGAAGTGAGAGATATTTTGCAATGTAATGCATCCTCTGTGCCCCAGCTGACGTTAGGAAGCCCAGAAGCTTCTCCTGCACCTCTTCAACATGGAGGGTGCTGTGCACACCGGCCCTCGCGAAGAGTGCTTCCCTGTGGTCGTCCACCGCCAGTTCCAACAGCAACATTATGTGTTGTTAAAAAAATCTCTCTCTGTCTTGTTTACTATTGTGTGCTTAGAGGTAAAAGGTAAACATCACACTTCCAATGTCATCTGTGCCGTCGTGAGTGAATGTGACACGGAGTCACATCCCCATGTAGCAAAGCTGAAATGTTCAGGTCAGATCCACTAGAAGCAAATTTATAGTGACGTGTGAAATTAATAAAGGAAATTGAGATTCATTTATACATGCCGGCCTCGGCAGACACATCAGCAAAACTGTCAAGCAGAGGTCATACACAGTACAGTATATCCACATGGTCAAAGTGTAGGGAGGCTATACGCCAAGTTTACAGCCACTTATTCTCCTGCTTCAACAGGATGCAGTCTTCCAGCCAGGAGCAAATATCCAGTATACAGTTTACAATATACAGAGTACATGTATGTAAAAGAAACATTTCAGCTGTTTTTAGAAAGCTTGTCAGTGATCACATGCACGTGCACCCCATGCACACACACACACGCACACACACACATTGAAATGGACGGATTCAAATATACTGTAAAAACAATATACAAATATCAAAGTATATTTCATACTCAACAGTATGTAGGTAGCATTTCCATTTCTTCTTTCATTTCTTTCCTGTCTCTCTGTTGTATTCAGGGAATTAGGAAGTACTTCATGTCTTTCTGTAGTATTCCCGGGAATTAGCAAGTACTTCCCGTCTTTCTGTAGTATTCAAGTCAAGTCAAGTCAAGTCAAGAGTTTTATTTGTCACGGCATACAAGTATACAATGAAATGCGGGTGGTCTTGCCCGCAACGATGTGCAATACAGTAGTAACAACATATAATAGAATCCAATAAAACAATATTGTGCAATAAACAAGTAACATAGTAGGGCATATCGGTATTTGTACATAGTTATTTACAGAGCATGAAGGACATGCTAGTTCCTGTGGTAGTGCAATACACTGTTAGCTACGGATGGGGCACTGGGTCTTTCTGTACATTGCTATTTTATACAATCTCTACTATACTATTTTTAAAGTGACCTTTCCTTAGTGGCCATAAGTGTGGGCGTGTGCAGCATGAGTGTGTGCTTGCTTCCCGGAATTAGGAAGTACTTGCAAAGATCAAAGCTTTTAAAATCAAAACACACCATCCTAAATTCAGGAGGAGGAGACGTATCATTATTTATTTATTTTATTTATTTATATGAAATTTCCATTACATTAGGTTCAGACTAATTAGTGTGTAGAGCACGACTGTGGCAACCTTTTAACTAGTTTATTATTATTTTCAAGAGTTGAGTACTTTGGTCCAAAAGCTGTTTTTTTTTATTACTGTAATTGAGCAATACATTGACTTTGGAACAAGAGGAGCTACGGAGATCCGGCCCCCTTGGGCCAGATGCATACTCACATTAGCACACTGCACTACAGACAAGACCCTCTCTCTAGTCTACACCAATGAAACAATGCAGTAGTATAAATGTCAATTATCCCTGATGGATACCTGCTCCAGAAAAACATGACCCATGAGGCTTTTCCTCAAGACTGCTATTTGTTTGTATAACATAATATAAATGGAATTATCTTCATGTAAATGAAAAGATGTCGCTGAACGAGGCATGTGCCGGGTATCCCTTCATGGTCTCCCTCCCTTCATGAGTTGGCCGTGGGAAATTATAAATGTTGATGTCATCTCATATTTGATTGATGCTGGTTTGTGGTGTCGTGGACCAGGAGCACTGGACGATTCCAAGGGGACACCTCCTGCAATAATGTCCCCTGAGCCACAGCCACGGTACTATAGCTTCAACTGCATTCTACAAACAGAGTCCATGGTTGAGGCCTCTCAAAACACAGGAGAGACCTCACATCTAGGGCAATATAGCACCCGTCACTCAAAATTCAAAACATTTGGATGAAATGCGCTGAAGCCCAATTCAGCCCTAGCTGGGTCCAATTATTCCCTCTTGTGCCTCTGCAGGGTTCAGCAGGCGGACGGGCACCATGTGAGTGCGTCGCTCGGGCCACTTCTGTTTTGTAAAGCCTCCTCGCCTGTCATCGGGCTGGGAACACAGAACAGGCTCGGAGTGTGTGGGTGTGCACAGGAAATATCTCCTCTAATTATTCCTGGGCCTGCACGGAGCGACGCCGACTATGTAAATCAGAGCTTGGCAATTTCCCCAACGCCACATATGTGTACACTGACATGCCGTCGCATTCTCGCATGCATTTTCCCAGTGTAACGTTACAGAGTGCCTCCATTTGTCCATTAAAGTGACAGTTCCCGGGGTGCAAAAAGCACCTCTGTGGGCCTGTGTTGGGCTTGCCAATGTCTTGAATGTACGTTAGCATTGCCATGTTTGTTTGTGTGTGTGTGTGTGTGTGTGTGTGCATTCGCTTAAGAAGTATTTATTTGTCATGCAGATGAACACACACACATGCGAGACCCACAGGAACACACACACACACACACACACACACACGCACACACACACTGAGTCGCCAATGAAATGTCTCTCTGCACTTTCCCCATCCCGTCGTCCTTCCCCCCAAAGGGACCTTTGAATGGTATAGCGTGGGCAAAATATATTTAAAGGTGCTATAGATCAAATGTTTGTGTAGAGTAATGATTTTTTTTTAAGGATACATCCACAGAGCTTTTAGAAAGGTGCAGAATAAAAGTTACTTTTCCGAACAAAAAATTATTGATGAATGAATTGATCATTTAAAAAGAAATTGCGGGATAGTCATGTGAGACTGTGGAACGAGATGTACGTCTTAACAGCGTTGATCTACAGTATGCTGTTATGCTTTAATTGACTAAGGAAGTTTAACTAATATAAGTGTGAATACTACATAAAGGTGGAGATGTACAGAGATATCCTTTGAAAAAACGGAATGTTGAGGGAAGGGGTGGAGGGTTAAAGGAGGTATGTGTAGTGTTCTTAGGACTTTAATTCATGTGATATGCACGGCACAGGTGATTGTTCAAAAAGGGGTAGGTGCCCTCCTCTCATCACTCGACTCGATCCCAAAATCCTGTAAAAATAAGGAAGTGGTTGAGCTATTTGGGGTCCTACTAATCACCACAAAGTACCACAAAATACCCCAACGTATACCCCAAAGTATACCCCAAAATACCCCAAAGTACCCCAAAATACCCTAAAGTACCCTAAAATACCCCAAAGTACCCCAAAAGACCCCAAAGAAGCCCAAAATACCCCAAAATACCCCAAAGTACCCCAAAGTATACCCCAAAGTACCCCGAAATACCCCAAAGTACCCCAAAGAATACCCCAAAAATACCACAAAGTATCATGAAATACCCCAAAGAACCTCAAAGTTCCCCAAAGTATACCAATACCTCAATGTACCACAAAATACTGGCTCAGAGGTAGAGCAGGTCAACTAATGATCATATGGTCAATGGTTTGGTGAGTGGTTTGAATCCCAACTCCTTCTGTTCACATGCCGAAGTGTCCTTGGGCAAGACACTGATTATAGCGTTTGATAGAATGGGGATATCTGATGTATACTTTGAGGCGTTTGGTTTTGGGGCAGGATTTATTAAATGGGTTATGATGCTATATTCAGCACTGCGGCAGCAGTCCTTACAAATACATCCCCCTTTTTAAATCTGGAACATGGGACTAGGCAAGGAGATCCTCATTCCCCGTTGCTCTTTACGCTGTTTGTGGAACCACTGGCGATGTCAATCAGAGATGATATGAGAATTAACTAGCGGGAGGGTGGGAGCATAAACCATCTTTGTATGCAGACAACATTTTGTTACTACTATCAAACCCAGCTTCTTCTATTCCAGGTGTCATGAACATTGTTGAGAGCTTTTCTGAAATATCAGGCTACAAAATAAAATAAAATCAGAGGTAATGCTCCCCTGCTACCTGACATTGAAGTATTTCCATTCAAATGGTTAACATCACAAAAATAAAGAGTTATACATTTGTTTTTAATTGTTAACATCTGGGTTGAAATACAGTATCTTGGTATTAGATTGACTATGGATTTTCAGGAGATTGTTCAAATGTATATATATCCTGTGCTCCAAAGTATTAAGACTAGTTTTGCCAAATGTAAAATGTTGAATTTATCTTTGTGAGGAAAAATAAATACAGTTAAAATTATGGTATCTTCAACGATTAACTATATCTCTATGATGCTTCCTTTGCATTTTCCTGTGTCAATGCCTAAGCAGTTAACAAGATCGTTAGGGACTAACTGTGGAATGGGAAAATAACTGAATTAATCTGAATAGGAATTGTTTACCACTAAAGGAGGTCTGGGCTGCCAAATATAGAACTATTCATATACATACTATAACTATTTGTGTATTGCCTTTGAAATGGTTAAACCCTGGTCAGGGAGTGGTTCACATCTGGGTTGGATGGAGATAAAGATGTGGCTTACCTCCCCTTTTAGATTTATAGATGCTCTGTCTCAAAAACCATCACAGCCCCCTCCTGAAGGAGGCATTAACCCAGTATTTCAGCATTCACGGGAGGTGTGGAACAAAGTCCATAAAATGTTTGGCCTGTCTCAATATAAACAAGGTTACTCATATACATGTATATGGGGAAATCCTGCGATTAAGATAGGGAATAAAACAGTATATTGGAGGGCATGGTACAATATTGGCTGGAGTCACAATTGCTGATCTATTTGGGGAAGGAATGTTCTACTCCTATCAGGGCTACATGATAGATGTAATCTAACTGATAAAGTAGACTTTTGGAAATATCTCCAATGACAGAGTTGTGTACAATACAGGACTGGATGAAAGTGTATTGCCACTTTTTTTTTAATAATAATAATAATAATAATAATAATAATAATAATAATAATAATAATAATAATAATAATAATAATAATTATTATTATTATTATTATTATTATTATTATTATTATTATTTAGTTTATAAAGCTTCCCAATATTATACAATAATCCTCTAATAATATGGTAGCAAATTCTCTGTATGGTAAAAGTTAAAATATGAGGATAATATGGGCAAAGGGACCTATAGACATTGAAACTTCTGGGACAATATTATCCATGAGACAGTTTGACCAGTAAGCGATAGAAAGAGCAAACCAATACATTACAAAATAATGAATAGATATTATTGGACCCCAGTCAGACTTAAAAAGATTGGTCTAATTCAAAGTAATGCGTGCTGGAAATGTAAGAGTTCTATGGGTATTTTTCTGCACCTCATGTGGGAATGTCTGCTGGTTTCCCCATGTTGGACACACGTGGTGGGACAATAGAGGAGTGGTTGGATCAGCCCTTGCCATGTATGCCACGTTTTAGCTTTAGCAATTCTAATATACCGACTGGACTCACAACGGCACAGCGTGGGTTAGCCTTGGCAGGATTATACAAAGGAACTGGAAGAATACAAACATGCCTTGTTATAAACTGTTACAGCTTCATACGAGTTAATGCAAGGCCAACTGAAAGTTCTGTGTCTAAAGTTACTGAAATGTGGGGTAGGCTTGCATTTTAAAATGTATGTGGTGACCTGTAAACTACCAGGTTAAAAGTATTTATACAGTTGCAAGATGTGTGAGAAAAAAAAGGCAGAAAAACTAAAATTCTAATGTTGCAGGCATGTATCCCCTCCCTACTTCCCATTTCCCCACGTGGAATGCACCTTATTGGATGACATGCTGGTGCTCTAGTGCGACATCTAGTGGCTGAATGTTATCTATAGCACCTTTAAATATAACTTGAAATAATTATTTGAATAACTATCTTGCTAAACCCTTAAACTCGAGAATATTTTTTTCTTTTTTATGTATTCAACCATTTTACCCAGGTAGCCTAATGGTAATTGTTTGATGGTAATGCAATGGATAAAATGTTCTATATTTTATTCTTAAAAAATATGATTAGACCCACCACTTAGAAGTCAACGCTTCATTTGAACAAGAGATAATGCATGTCATGGCAATATTATCATGCCATTATAGATCTGTGTTGAAATATATATTCTATCATACATATTCGACTAGTTTAATACCAAGGTTGGGGAGAAGATGACATTTGGCCTATCTTTTTTAGTTCTAGTGTGAGCTGTAGCAAGGCTATTTCCCTCTCCAGTTAACAATAACATAACAATAACACCGCCTAGCCAAGGCTTGTTTATTCATTTCTCCCCTTTTGGGCATATTTTGGTTATCCTTTCTGTCATATCTGGATGTCTAATGTACGTCATTTCAATAATGTATTTAATCGTACTTCTGACCAGGGTTCTGTCTCACTTCCTGGTCAGACGCTTGTGTACAGTCTGGTCTCTGATTAGTAACTGAGCATTTTCACTGTGATCACAATGAATAAATCTATGTAAATTTTTTTTATAGCTCAGTCAGATTTACTCGGCTCATTGTTTTGTTCTCTTAGTAATTTCCACGACATGCATTACCGCTAGGTGGTAAGAGATGAAACATCTGTGCATATTCTGTTTAGTGTGAACAGCTTTACGAGGCTGGGGTCGAGATTCAAATGGGGAATTACATGGAATACCGAGAAGAGGTTTGAATAATTTTTCCTCAATTGCTTACACACCAAATCCCTAAAACCAAATCTGCTAAATTTCTGCTTTACACTCCGTTTTCAAGAGACTTCTACTTTCGACACTTTTGCTAAACACTACACACATTTCTTTACATTAGGCACAACATTCAAAATTGAAATAGCAAAGTTCCTTTGGAAAGCAACACCAATCAAAATGCCAAACTTTATTTACCAATTGATCTTTATGTAGGGATAGTAGGCCTACTGTAGTATATTGTAAGTTACCTACTACACTATACTGCTCTTTATGTATGTACACTGTGGTATACTGTAAGTTGCCTACTGTCTATACTAGTTCAAGTTCAAGTTCTTTAATAGTTGTCATACAGAAGTACAGAATACTTTCATACAAAATGCTTCTTACTGTTACGCTCCAGAGACTGTGCTAGACAAGATAGTATCAAATAACATAATAACATAATATAGCATGAATTTAGAAGAAGAAAATGAGGTCACAGTGTTCGGTATAGACATATGTACAATGTTCTGAGTTACCATATAATATACAATACACAATACTATGCAGTGTACTAATGTACAGTACTATCTAGTGCAAAGCAGAAATGGGATGAGGTACAATTTTAGGTACAATTTACAGTAAGGTGTACTGTAAATATGTACCTACAACTATATTACTGCTCTTTATGTCTGTATACTGTAGTATACTGCAAATTACCTACTATCTACATTCTACAGTATATTGATCTTGGATAATGTACTACTGTAAGCTACCTACTATCTACACTATACTACTGCTCTTTATGTATGTATACTATACTGTAAGTGACCTACTATCTACACTATGCTACTGCTCTTTATGTATGGATACTGTAGTATACTGCAAATGACCTAATATCTACAGTATATTGATCTTGGATAATGTAGTATACTGAAAGTGACCTACTATCTACACTACTGCTCTTTATGTCTGTATACTATAGAGTATACTGAAAGTTACCTACTATCTACAGTATATTGATCTGTATGTATGTATACAGTTGTATACTGTGAGTTAGTCTACTATCTACACTATGCTACTGCTCTGTATGTATGGATGGATACTGTAGTATACTGAAAGTGACCTATACTATCTACACTATGCTACTGCTCTTTGTGTATGGATACTGTAGTATACTGAAAGTGACCTATACTATCTACACTATGCTACTGCTCTTTGTGTATGGATACTGTAGTATACTGCAAGTGACCTACTATCTACACTATGCTACTGCTCTGTATGTATGGATACTGAAGTATACTGCAGTCTGACACATCTATGTTACTCAGTGATATTTGGCCAATGTTACAGTAATTTCATTGCTTGAATATTTTGAGCGCCACCCAATTCCAGATGACATGGGTCCACAGGGTGCCGTTTGAACGAAACTCGAGATGGTGAAACAACCGCTATGTGCAACTGTGAATTTACTATCCTATCAGCACTGCATAGACTCTTACAGTACTGTAATCCAGAGTATTGTGCTTCACCATATTGACTGCTCTAGGTCTCATTTCTCATATTGTTTGGTCTGTTTCAGAGAGTCTTGGAACTGGATGCCACTGTAATTCATTAAGTTTATATTTTTTTATTGATGAGGCTGGCCTTAACCTAGCTATAGCCATAAGACAGGGACGGAACATTATTGGCCTCTGTGTCATTGTGAAAGTCCCTGGACAGCATGGAGGGAATATCACCATGTGTGCAGCTGTTAGCCAGCATGGCATCCTCTATCACCATCCATCCACCTCGGAACAGGGTAAATCTGCATTTTGCTACGATGCCCCTATTCCATTCATTACTCATGGAATAAACTCCAACAGTCCTTGAAGCTTTGGGATTCTAACCTTGATCTCCAACCTTTGTCAATCAAGTTCAAGTTCTTGTTTAATTTGTCACATATATAAGGTACATGTACATGTAGTGAAATGCTTGGTTATGTATGACCCTTCTGAAATTGTTCTTCATACAGTAGTACAATAAAGACCAAACACTATACAAAATATATAATATACAAAACATATACAAAACAAAATAAAGTACAAAATGCAAAACAAAATGCTAAAATTAGGAAGCGAGGTAGTGCATGTGGATGTGTGTGCAATGAAGGTAGAATGGATTGGTTAGTGTTGCATAGAGTCCACATTGAGCATCCTGATGGCTTGGGGATAGAAGCTCCTTTTTGAGTCTCTCTGTACTGGCCATGAGACCAAGTTGTGCGTGTTTTAATTGATTTTTGCTTTCGTCTGCGCTTGTCTTGTTGTCTCATGTGATGATTTGAAATGCTGTGTGATGTTTATGTCTTTTGAGTTTCAATCAAATCAAACACCGGCCATCCTCATCACATTCCTGGACACACTAGCCGGCATCCTCCTTCCAGCCGAGCAGAGGGGTGGACCAGAGAAGCCCTCGTATGTTGTCATCTGGGATGAGTTTTCTGAGCTTCATTAGTGCTCTGGTTCCACAACTGCTTCATTGACCACCCACAATTCATTGTGTACCTCCCACCGTATATCCCCATTCCTAAACCCAATGGAAGGTGTATGACCACCATCCACCCCCACGCCGCACACATACCTATATTCTCCAGGCGATGGAGGCTTGATGTGGTGAAGTTGATGTGGGGGGCTGGTTCCGTCATGCCAGAAGATTGTTTCCCTGCTGTTTATCCAGGGAGAACACCGCTTGTGACGTAGATGAGGCACTGTGGCCAGGGCAAAATAGGAGGCAGGATGCGGCCTAATTATTTTTTTCCTTACATTTTGCATTTGGTTTTGTGAGTTTAGAAATTATTTTCTCTATTTTCTCCTGGTGGGTATCATTCTACTATGCAGAGATAGATAGATAGATGGAAACGACTATGAATGAGGCTGTAAATGTATGCTTTCCTTATACAGAAAGGACATGGAACTATAGTACATTTCCCTGTCTCCTGAGCTGTTCAGCCATTGTGTAGTGTGATGTGTGCCTGGTGCCAGTGTATGGCAGCCATTGAGCCTGCATAGCCCAAGGGCGGGTGCTACCAGTGGTGGTGAAGGAGGCAATTTCCACCTTACATTGTGGGGAGCGCGTTGAGTGTCTAGAAATAGCGCTATATAAATGTAATTAATTAATTATTAATAATATACATTTCCAATAACTACATCACTGCATAACTTCAGACACGCTTAATTTGTGGTTATTTGCAATACTCTTGTTATGGTTTGACACCGACCCCAAACGCTAACGACACAAGAGAGTTGGATTCAGAGTTGCCAAATACGAGGGCTTGTTTATTTGATAATAGGAATAAGTGAAACAGGGAAAGCAGGTCAAAAAGAACAGGTACAATGAACAAGGGGCAAAGTTCTGCTGCTCTGCAGCTTCTCCCGGAAGGGTAGTCTTGGGAAGCAGGAGCAGACCTCTGTACCGCTCTGCAGACTCTCACGGCGGACCTCTCAGATGTTGTGCAAGACCGAGAGAGGGAGAGAGGGAACGGGTCAGTGACAGAGCAGACTTGAAACGAGCTGGAGGACAGGGTGTTATATTCTTCGTGTTAAACAACACAGTGATGTGCAATATTCCAAAAACAGCCCAAGTGAAATATCTTCATGTAATCACACAGTGAGCAAAAATCCATACACCGTCCAAATGTGAAATACTATCTTCGTGTAAACACACAGTGAGCAAAAATCCAAACACAGTCCAAATGTGAAACAATATCTTCGTGTAAATACACAGTGAGCAAAAATCCAAACACAGTCCAAATGTGAAATAATATCTTCGTGTAAATACACAGTGGGAGGTGGAAGATCCCAAAATATTATTCCATAAAGGATAGGGCAAAACGATAAAGGCTGGGTGAGTGACTGTCTGACAAAAAGGCGGTAGACTTCAGTGTAAAGGTTACACACGAAAATCGGAAATAGGTCAAGACAGTCAATCTAGAAAAACTCACCCAGACGAGCTGCGTAAAAGGAACAGGAACAAAGTGGAGGCGAGCGCGCGCCACGGAGCAGGTATCCAAGCGAAGGCTTCTAGGAATTTCCTGGAGATTAGCACAGTGAAACAGAAGCAACGGGGAAAAACATCCAGCGACAAATCAAGACGAACCAACAACTTAGGGTGGGGAAAACGGGGTATAAATAATGAGGGATCGATTGATTGAAAGGCAGTGACAGCTGGGGAATGTGATTGAAAAGCGTGGGGAAGTGAGGGAACCAATCAGCGACGTCTCAGAAGACGTCAGCGGGGAGAAACGTGTGAACGAGGGAATTGAAATACTTGACAGAAAAAATGAATGAAAACAAAGCGAGGGTGGTTAAAGGAACAGAACGAGTGAGAAGGCAAGGACAGAAACCTCACAGTACCCCCCCCTCAACGGGAGCCGCCCGGCGACCAGGCCGACCCGGCTCGTCAGGATGGGCCCGATGGAAGTCGGTGATCAAGCCAGGATCCACGATGAGCTGCCGGGAGACCCAGCTACGCTCCTCAGGGCCGTAACCCTCCCAGTCCACCAGGTATTGGAATCCCCGGCCCCGCCGACGAACGCCCATCAACCGGCGGACCTGCCACCGGGGGTGACCATCCACTAGCACAGGAGGCGGTGGATCAGGAGCCGGAGGCATAAGGGGACTGAGGGAGACGGGCTTAACCCGGGAGACATGGAACACGGGGTGGATGTGCATGGATGCAGGAAGCTTCAGGCGCAGGGCCGCCGGACTGAGTACCTTCAGGACCTCGAAAGGACCGACGAAGCGAGGGTTGAGCTTCTTGGCCGAGGACCGTAGCGGGAGGTCCTTCGCGGAGAGCCACACCCTCTGCCCAGGGCGGTAAGTCGGCGCGGGAACCCGGCGCCGGTCGGCACCACGACAGGCGCGCTCAGATGTCCGGAGCAGCGCGGTCCTGGTGATCTCCCAAACGCGACGGCAGCGGTCGAGGTGGACCTGCACGGAGGGAACTGCCACTTCCGTCTCCAGTGCGGGAAAAAGAGGGGGCTGGTAGCCTAGGGAGGCCTCAAAGGGGGAGAGGCCGGTGGCGGAACTGACCATTGAGTTGATCGAGTATTCAACCCAGGGAAGGAAACGACTCCAGGATGCCGGCCTCTCGGCTGCCACACACCGAAGAGCAGACTCCACGCTCTGGTTCATCCTCTCCGTCTGCCCGTTTGTCTGGGGATGGTAGCCGGAGGAGAGACTGACCGTTGCCCCCAATCCCTTGCAGAAAGCCCGCCAAACCTGGGAGGTGAACTGGGGCCCCCGGTCAGAGACGATGTCCTGGGGGAAACCGTGAAGGCGGAACACGTGGTGCGTCAGGAGGTCCGCCGTCTCGGCTGCTGAGGGAAGCTTGGAGAGGGCCACGAGGTGGACCCCCTTGCTGAATCGATCCACCACGGTCAGAAGGCAGGTGTTCCCCTGGGAGGAGGGTAGTCCAGTGACGAAGTCGAGCGCCACATGTGACCACGGACGGCTTGGAACGGGAAGTGGCTGCAAGAGCCCGGAGGGTGCCTGGTGAGAGGCCTTGCTGCGGGCACAGACCGCGCAGGCCAATACGAACTCCTTGACGTCGTTTCGCATGGTGGGCCACCAGAAACGACGAGCCAGGAAGGAGAACGTGCGATGGACGCCTGGGTGGCAGGCGAACCGGCTGGTATGGCCCCACAGCAGTACCTGGGACCGGACAGAGTCAGGGACGAAGAGACGGCTCCTAGGGACGTTGCTTGGAGCACGTTGGAAGCGTAGGGCACGCCTCACCACACCCTCGATGCCCAAGGTGATGGCTCCAACCACTCGGGCCTCCGGGATGATGGGAGATGGGTCCTCAGAGGGTGGAGCCCCCTTGGAGTGCATCCGGGACAGGGAGTCGGCCTTCGTGTTGCGGGAACCGGGGCGGAAGGTCAGCGAGAAGTCGAACCGACTGAGGAAACTGGCCCATCTCGCCTGCCGACTGTTGAGGCGCCTGGAAGCGCGGATGAACGTTAGGTTCTTGTGGTCCGTCCAGATGGTAAAAGGCTCCTCGGCACCCTCTAGCCAATGACGCCACTCCTCCAGAGCCGCCACGACCGCCAGTAGCTCCCGATTGCCGGTGTCGTAGTTCCTCTCGGCGGGGAGGAAGCGACGCGAGTAGAAGGCGCAAGGATGTACCTTCTGGTCGGAAGGAGAACGCTGGGATAGGACAGCGCCCAGGCCAGAATCCGAGGCGTCCACCTCCACGATGAACTGTCTCTTGGGGTCAGGGTGGAGCAGGATAGGAGCGGAAGTGAACCTTCTCTTGAGGGAGCGGAACGCAGCGCATGCCGCTGGGGACCAGTCGAACGGCAGAGCGGGGGAGGTCAGCTTGGTAAGAGGCTCCGCCACTTGGCTGTAGTTCCGGATGAACCTTCGGTAGAAGTTTGCGAACCCGAGGAAACTCTGTAGCTCCTTCCGAGTGGTGGGTTCCGGCCAATCCTCCACAGCCTGGATCTTGCGAGGATCCGCTCGGGTCAAGCCCTTCTCCACGATGAAGCCCAGGTAGTCGACGGAGTTGGAGTGGAAACGGCACTTCTCCGCCTTGACGAAGAGCCGATTGTGGAGGAGGCGCTCCAGCACCCGGCGGACATGCAGGATGTGTTCCTCGAGGGTCCTGGAAAAGATAAGAATGTCGTCCAGGTACACCACCACGAACACCTCCAGCATGTCACGGAGGACATCGTTCATGAGTGCCTGGAATACCGCCGGGGCGTTGGTGAGACCGAACGGCATCACAAGGTACTCATAGTGGCCCCTGGGGGTCTTGAAGGCGGTCTTCCATTCATCGCCCTCACGGATACGGACAAGATGATAGGCACTTCGGAGATCCAGCTTGGTGAAGAACGAGGCCTGGGTCAGTGGCTCGAAGGTGGAGCTCATGAGAGGTAGGGGGTATTTGTTCTTGATGGTGATCTCGTTGAGCTGACGATAGTCGATGCAGGGTCGCAGGTCCCCATCCTTCTTTCCAACAAAGAAGAACCCGGCCGCCACCGGGGAGGAGGAAGGCCGAATGAGTCCTGCTTCCAATGACTCAGAGATGTAGAGATCCATCGCCTTCTTCTCCGGGGCAGTCAGACTGTAGAGGCGGCTGCCGGGAAGGGGAGCCCCTTGGCGGAGGTTGATGGCGCAGTCATAGGGGCGGTGAGGTGGAAGGGACTGAGCCCTGGTCTTACTGAATACCTCCATGAGGTCGTGGTACTCGGGAGGAACGGACGAGGGATCCGGGGGCAACTCACCAGCCGGTCTCCGGGGCGGGGGACAAGACGCCGCCTGTAGACAGCGGGCGTGACAGGAGGAGCTCCAGCCCCTGATGGTACCGGAGGCCCAGGCGATGTGGGGCTCGTGCAGCGCGAGCCAGGGCCTACCCAGGACCACCGGGACAAGGGGGGATTGGGTAATGAGGAACTGGATCCTCTCTACGTGGTTCCCAGCAATGGTCAGCAAGACTGGGCCGGTCCGTTGAGAGATGTCGGCCAGGCGGTGTTGGTCCAACGAAAAGATCTCCAAGGGCCTCACAAGGGCCTCAAGAGGTATGTTGGCTTGGGTGGCAAACTCGAAGTCGAGGAAGTTCTCGTCTGCCCCAGAGTCGATGAGGGCCTCCACCGTGGCACGTTGGTCCCCCCAGGCCAGGGTGACGCTCAACAGATGGTCAGGTGGTGCGCGGCGCTGGGAATGGGAAAAACGGCTCACCAGGATCTCCCGGGGTCTTGGTGAGCCCGATCTTTTGGCCGGGTAGGGCAGTCGGCGATACGGTGTCCCGCACCTCCGCAGTAGAGGCAGAGACCGGACCTGAGCCTTGCCTGACGCTCCGCCTGGCTCAGATGAGAGCGTCCCAGCTGCATGGGTTCCTCCTCGCGCACCGGACGGGGAAGCCTGTTACCATCAGTAGTGTTGGGGACGGGGCGTCCAGGAGTCCGGGGTGTTTCAGGAGGTGACAGTCGGGTCCTCTCGCGCCTTCTCTCCAGGAGGCGTCCGTCAATACGGATGACAAGGCTAAAAAGCTCCTCGAGGGAGTCGGGCACCTCCCTGGTAGCGAGCTGGTCCCGGACTGCGTCACTGAGCCCCCTTATGAAGGTTAGGCGAAGAGCAGGTTCGTTCCATCCACTCTCCACCGCCGCCAGTCGAAACTCCATGACATAGTCCGTCACCCTGCTGCTCCCTTGTCGGAAGGTCCCCAACCGGGCTCCAGGGTCCAGACCTCGGGCTGGATGGTGGAACACTCTGCGGAGCTCCGCCACGAAGTCTGGGTAGGAGAACAAAAAATCTGCTTCCATTGCCCAGGAGGAAGTGACCCACTGGGCAGCATGGCCTGAAAGTAGGTTGGTTATATAAGCCACTCGGGACCCCTGAGCAGAAAAACGGCTTGGCTGATGACGGAAAACCAACTCACATTGCATGATGAATGTGGCACATTGCTCGGGATTACCGTCGAACAGCCGTGGGACGGAGAGAAGGGGTTCCCGAGGTGCTAGATCTGCTGGGGCTGCGGGGAATGTTCCTGAAGGGTGTGAGAGATGAAAAGTATTAACGGCGTCGCCCAGCGAGTTAAGCTGGGCGAGAATCTCGGACTGTTGTCCCGCCATAGCGGCCATTGAACCCTGCATAGGCAGGACCTGGTCCCTGAGGGTCTGCACCGCAGCCGCAGCCCGCTCAAGTTGGAGACCGTGATCCCTGGTCAACTCGACTTGATATGCAAGTGCGGTTCTGACCCCCTCTGTGTCGGCTGGGGTCGTCATGGTTGGTTCGTAATGTTATGGTTTGACACCGACCCCAAACGCTAACGACACAAGAGAGTTGGATTCAGAGTTGCCAAATACGAGGGCTTGTTTATTTGATAATAGGAATAAGTGAAACAGGGAAAGCAGGTCAAAAAGAACAGGTACAATGAACAAGGGGCAAAGTTCTGCTGCTCTGCAGCTTCTCCCGGAAGGGTAGTCTTGGGAAGCAGGAGCAGACCTCTGTACCGCTCTGCAGACTCTCACGGCGGACCTCTCAGATGTTGTGCAAGACCGAGAGAGGGAGAGAGGGAACGGGTCAGTGACAGAGCAGACTTGAAACGAGCTGGAGGACAGGGTGTTATATTCTTCGTGTTAAACAACACAGTGATGTGCAATATTCCAAAAACAGCCCAAGTGAAATATCTTCATGTAATCACACAGTGAGCAAAAATCCATACACCGTCCAAATGTGAAATACTATCTTCGTGTAAACACACAGTGAGCAAAAATCCAAACACAGTCCAAATGTGAAACAATATCTTCGTGTAAATACACAGTGAGCAAAAATCCAAACACAGTCCAAATGTGAAATAATATCTTCGTGTAAATACACAGTGGGAGGTGGAAGATCCCAAAATATTATTCCATAAAGGATAGGGCAAAACGATAAAGGCTGGGTGAGTGACTGTCTGACAAAAAGGCGGTAGACTTCAGTGTAAAGGTTACACACGAAAATCGGAAATAGGTCAAGACAGTCAATCTAGAAAAACTCACCCAGACGAGCTGCGTAAAAGGAACAGGAACAAAGTGGAGGCGAGCGCGCGCCACGGAGCAGGTATCCAAGCGAAGGCTTCTAGGAATTTCCTGGAGATTAGCACAGTGAAACAGAAGCAACGGGGAAAAACATCCAGCGACAAATCAAGACGAACCAACAACTTAGGGTGGGGAAAACGGGGTATAAATAATGAGGGATCGATTGATTGAAAGGCAGTGACAGCTGGGGAATGTGATTGAAAAGCGTGGGGAAGTGAGGGAACCAATCAGCGACGTCTCAGAAGACGTCAGCGGGGAGAAACGTGTGAACGAGGGAATTGAAATACTTGACAGAAAAAATGAATGAAAACAAAGCGAGGGTGGTTAAAGGAACAGAACGAGTGAGAAGGCAAGGACAGAAACCTCACAACTCTGCATGCACCCAATTCAACGTTGTTACATTTTCTTTCAAACTAATTTGGTTGTGTTTAGCAGGCACTGACGTACAAGCATGAGCCTCGGACAGCTGTCTGAGTGTGGTTTGGGTTAGTGTTAGAAAATACTGCATTTTGGGAAGAATACAAATGTTTGTTACTGTATTCAGATTCAAATTCAGATTCAGTTTTATTGTTTATCTTGTCATATTCACATACAAAAAGAGCAAAATTCTTGGGTCTTGCCCCCTCGACCTATACAGCATGTCAATAAAATACACAATGGAATACATACGAAAAAAACACAATAAAAACCAGCATAATAGTGATTTAAGAAAAAGTTACAGTGCTGAGAGTGGTGATATAAAAAGTGCAACAGTAGAATAAAATGTACGTACAGTATTTAAAAATACTTAAATACTAAATACATAAAAACACAGGGTAAAATCATAATTGTTTGATATTGTTCTCATGAGTCATGATGGCTTGATGGTAGAATGAGTCATTGAGCCTGCTGGACCTGGCTCTGAGGCTGCGGTAACGCCTCCCGGAAGGCAGCAGTTGAAACAAGCTGTTGTTGGGATGGCTGGGGTCTTTTATAATCCTCCGGGCCTTGCTGATGCACCGGTTGTTGTAAATGTCCTGTATACAGGGGAGCAGATTTTCTGAGCTGTCTTAACAACTCTCTGTATTGCTCTGCCGCTGTGAGCAGTGCAGTTCCCGTGCCAGGCTGTGACGCAGCCGGTAAGGACACTCTCTCGGTGGTGCCCCTGTAGAGCGCACGCAGGATGCTAGGCCCCATGCCAAACTATATTTGTCTTCTCAGGTGGAAGAGGCGTTGTTGGGCCTTCTTTACCACCTGATCTGCATGGGTGTCCCATTTCAGGTCCTCTGTAATGTTGACTCCGAGGAACCTGAACTGGCCCACTCTCTCCACAGTGATGGGGCCAACTCCGTCTTCCTGCCCCTCTTGAAGTCCACCACCAGCTCTTTTGTTTTGGCGATGTTGAGCGAGAGGTTGTTATCCTCCTCGCTCCACTGTGCCAGGTTGTCGACCTCCCTCCTGTACGCTGACTCGTCCCCACTAGTTTTGTGTGTTTGTTTATATATATATTTGAGTAGATATACATTACTGTAACAATATTTTACAACCGGCTATAGTGTAACACTGGAAATGCAAAAGGTGTACACCTACTGACAAAATATTCATACAGGAGAAGTGTTTCGTGTTGATCAGACACATCAGTGTGTTAGTTGGTAGAAAGATTTTTTTGGAAAGAGATAAAACAGTTTTGAATGGAGCGTTTGCTAGAGATTTGTCGAGTTTTAGCATTTTGTGTTTGTGGCTTTGTGTATTGTGTTTAGAGTTTTGAGAAAATGAGCCAAAAAAATCTGAAAAAGTGTGTAAACAATTGTGAAGAACTGTAAAAATGGTAATCCATCCTTCAAGTCAAGTCAAGTCAAGTCAAGAGTTTTATTTGTCACGGCATACAAGTATACAATGAAATGCGGGTGGTCTTGCCCGCAACGATGTGCAATACAGTAGTACAACATATAATAGAATCCAATAAAACAACATTGTGCAATAAACAGGTAACATAGTGGGGCATCTCGGTATTTGTACATAAGTTATTTACAGAGCATGGAGGACATGCTAGGTCCTTTGGTAGTGCAATACACTGTTACTGTTGCTATACTATTTTTAAAGTGACCTTTCCTTTGTGGCCATAAGTGTGGGCGTGTGCAGCATGAGTGTGTGCTTGCTCATGTTAATGTGGCTGCTAGTGTGCGAGCGTGTACAGCGTGTCGTGTGTGTGCTCATGTGTGCGTGTGTGTGGAGAGTTCAGTGTTCTGTGGCACTCAGTGTTCAGTGTTCAAGGCTCTGATGGCCTGGGGGAAGAAGCTGAGCCGAAGCCTCTCTGTCCTAGTAGCTGGGGTTCGCAGGCGTCTGCCTGACCTCAGCAGCTGGAACAGGCTGTTGTTGGGGTGGTGAGGGTCTTTCATTATTCTGCAGGCTCTGGATTTGCACCTCTTGTTGTATAGAACCTGCAGGGGAGGTAGTGCAATACCCGTGGTACGCTCGGCTGAGCGCACCACTCTCTGTAGGGCCTTCTTGTCCTGTGCCGTGCTGTTTCCATACCAGGCAGTGATGTTTCCAGTCAAGATGCTCTCTACAGCTCCGGAGTAGAAGGACTGGAGTATCTTCCCAGATACTCTGAACTTCCTTAACTGTCTCAGGTGGTAGAGGCGCTGTTTCGCCTTTTTTACGACTGTGTCTATGTGTGTTGACCATGTCAGATCCTCTGAGATGTGGACCCCCAGGTACTTAAAGCTGCTCACCCTGTCCACGGTAGCCCCGTTTATCCTCAGTGGTGTGTGTGTCTCCTGCTGTCCTCTCCTATAATCCACGATCAGCTCCTTGGTTTTACCAATGTTCAGGAGCAGGCTGTTGTCCTGGCACCAGCGTTCCAGTACCTCAACCTCCTCCCGGTAGGCCTTCTCGTCGTTGTCCGAGATCAGCCCCACCACCACCGTGTCGTCTGCAAACTTCACTATGGAGTTGGAGCTGAACTTGGCCACACAATCGTGTGTGTAGAGTGAGTACAGCAGGGGGCTCAGAACACAGCCCTGGGGGGACCCGATGCTCAGGGTGATGGTGTTGGAGGTCTGACCCCCCACCCTGACCGCCTGGGGTCTTTCACTCAGAAAGTCCAGTACCCAGGCGCTCAGAGCGGAGCTCAGACCCAGCTCGATCAGCTTGTCCACCAGTCTGGTGGGGACTATGGTGTTGAACGCTGAGCTGTAGTCAATGAACAACAGTCTCACATAGCCCCCCTTCTGGCGGTCAAGGTGAGAGAGGGTGCTGTGCAGTACCTGGGAGACCGCGTCGTCAGTGGACCTGTTTGTCCTGTATGCAAATTGCATAGGGTCCATATCACTGGGGAGGGAGGCACAAATGTGATCCTTGACCAGCCTCTCGAAACATTTCATGACCACAGAGGTGAGTGCCACCGGTCTGTAGTCATTGAGACATGTTGGGGAGGGTTTCTTCGTTTCCCCGTTTCTTCGTTTGTTTCCCCTTTTCAACTTACAGAAGTTGTGCCAAAAAAACAAGAGACCAAGCGACTTTGTTTGTTACATCTCAAATTTCACAGTGTGAAGACGTTTCACTATGTATGCAGCCACAACAATGAAAGAAGAGTGAGAGAGATGGAGCCAGTGGGTTCTAAGCCAGGCACGGGCATAAAGGGAACAGAACAGCCTTGCTTTCACTTGGAACAGGCCATTAGTGTGTATACTGTCATGCTTGCAATCCATTTTGAGAAAAGAAGATTGTAATGACGAGGTAACATTCCGCTACTGGCCATTGAGTTCTAATTCCAAGATCGAATTATGAGAGAATGTTTAAAAAAAAACATACTCCTGAAAGGGTTAAAGCAGGGGTTCTCAAAGTTTTGATGACTGAGGTTCAATTTAGGGACCCAACATTGGATTGATGACTGCTCAAGAAAAAACTGAACAAAAATAATTAGTGAGGATTTTTGTAAATGTGTTAGTAGTTAGTACAAACTTTTTTATCAAGATATTTACAAAGGTATGATGACCAATGTTGTGAAGAGAACTTTCTCAACACAATTCAATGCTGTTTATCATACTGGACACCTGCAGCTCTGGCTAGTTAACCACAAAACCAATACAACATCATCGATGAGTAGGAAATAGGAGTAGAGGCAAAGCAACATTAACCCTTTCACTGCCACACTACAGAAGGTTAACCCTTTACTATCACACTACCGACGGTAACCTGCTGTTATGTGGCAGTGAAAGGGTTAACCTTCTGTGTATTGTCGCAGTGAAAGGGTTAACCGTTTGGTAGTGCGGCAGTGAAAGGGTTAAACAAATTTACCAGATTGAGGCATAGCTGATAAATTCTCTCAACATGGCTTTGCCAAAGCGATCTCTGCTCAGGAACATCGGCTGTAGAAAGTGATCTCTGCTTAGGAACATCGGCTGTAGAAAGTGATCTCTGCTTAGGAACATCGGCTGTAGAAAGTGATCTCTGCTTAGGAACATCGGCTGTAGAAAGTGATCTCTGCTTAGGAACATCGGCTGTAGAAAGTGATCTCTGCTTAGGAACATCGGCTGTAGAAAGTGATCTCTGCTTAGGAACATCGGCTGTAGAAAGTGATCTCTGCTTAGGAACATCGGCTGTAGAATGTGATCTCTGCTTAGGGTGGCCAGACGTCACGCATTGCGTGTGATTGTACAGCATTTCTGTCTCTTTTCACGCGTCACGCAAATTGAGACCATGTCCCGCATGATTGGTTGTCATCCGCGCTAACGTCCCCGCCCCCCCAGCCAATGTGAAGATCCTCTATGCGTCGCATAACGTTACTAGTATCTGGCCGCGAGTGACACCGCATCCTATGACAACAACAAGTCCCAACGCTGTCGCGCGCGGCGGGTCCGTTTCAGAGCCAGTTGTCCTTCCGCGCAACTTGGGATAAACAGAACAGATCAGTTCCATGCGCTGCTGTAATCTCCGCTGCTCGGCACCAGATAAGACCGCTCGCTTGGTCTAAATTTGAAAAGGGGAAAACAATCCCAAACGGTTTAGATTGAAAACGAATAATAACAATAAAAAAGATGCGAGTAGCCGTTTGGTAACCTAATCACAAAATCACAAATCAGTGCAGGTGGAAGATAATCATATTCTTTATTATTGTGCCATTACTGCGGGGGGGGGGGGGGGGGGGGGTTCTTAGTCCAGGTTCTGTGGTGGCAGAGTAGAGGAGGGGAGAGAGTTCAGCTTCCTGACAGCCTGGTGTATGAAGCTGTCTTTCAGTCTGCTGGTCCTGGCTCGGAGGCTCCTCATTCTCCTCCCGGAGGGCAGGAGAGTGAAAAAGCGTTGTGAGGGTGGTCATTATTATACATAGTCTGGGTGGAAATAATAACAAAATAAGATGCAAGTATAAAACCATGCCAAAACATTGTAAATTGTTGATTTAGAGAGATGATTATTGTGTTCTTTGTCAAAACCCCCTCTTAACAGTAGCAGAAGGACAGAAGATTGCTTGTTATGATTCCGGAGCCCTCTGTGGATGCATATGAATCCTCCTTCTCCCAGAAGTAATGATGATATGGCATCCAATATAGCGGATTTCAATTAAAGAAACACTGTCTGGGCCGTGCTGAGAATTATTAACAACAGATCAGTCATCCTTTCTGAAAACCAAATGACAGAGTCACTGAGAGGAGTGGTGGAAGGGTGATAGGTGGCAATTGGGCAATTTCTAACACATATTAAGAATTAACCTCTTATCCATCGGCAAGCATGGGCTAGTTTTGCATAGAACGCCTGTCGATTGCATACCCAAAGTAGTTTAAGATTTATTCTTGAACCACTTATAGCACATGCATGAGTCTGGTCTCTTTTGAAAGGTAACATTCAGAATTTTCTTCACTCTGAGTGCTAATGTAATAGTGTTACAGAGGTTTGAACCAGTGGAGGTTATTGCATGACTACCAGTGAGGCAGTGCTTCACTAGTAATATACAGAAAGAGTAATATACAGAAAGAGGATTTTTTTTTAATTATTATTAACACATTCCCTGCCACTGGTTATATCCATCAATATAGCCAGTCTGCCACCACTCTAAGCCTATGGAGATGTTCACCTTCTTTGCAGGGCTATAACTTTTTAAATTGCATTGCTAAATTGACATTACTATTGACATTACATTATCTATTGTTCAGGATGTAGGAACGTTATACTTTTTCATTCATAGATTCATACAAAAATACCTTCTAGAATATAAGTATGTTTTTATCGTTTTCTGCAGTAATTCATAGAACGTGAGTTATAGGCATAAATGCATGTATAGATTATCGATTGCAGTTTATTCCCGATACACGCTATATTAAAAAATTCAACTGTGTATGATCCTATATGTTAATCGTCATCATGCGCGGATGAAGGGGGGGGGGGGTCGTTTATAATTCCCTAATCGTCAGTAAATGCTTTATGTAGTATGGGTGATATATTGATCAGATCGTTTTGCAGTGAAATTAATAAACAATTGGGCAAAAAATAGCGTCAGCGTCCTCTTACCATGCGTCAATGAGACTGGCGGTGAAAGATCCCAGGTATAGGACGTCGATCGCCTAGGTCCATTTCCGGTTTGTATGTCGCAATAAACGCCAAAATCATATCGATTATTAAGTTTATAAAGCGATCATTATGTACTATAGTGTCTGTCGGGAGCCTTGCGACAATATCTGACGGCCGGATGAATTTAATCGACGCACAGCAGCCATATCCTGTTTACCAGTGTAACTCGCCCGACCATCCACCAGGCGGCGGTATTGAGCCGTCGTTGTATTGAGCCGTAGGGTCCAGCTGCAGCGCCGGAGGTGTATATATGAATTATGAATGCCATGGCAAATTTTTTTTATATTGATCTCAATATCGCTGTACAGCGTGGTCTGGCGGTCAAAGCATGGCGGGCAATACCGTTTTAAAGCGTTTCCGGCGGTGGATGTGTTAATATATATATATATATATATATATATATATATATATATATATATACATATATATATTTTTTTATTATTATTATTATTATTATTATTATTATTATTATTATTATTATTATTATTATTATTATTATTATTATTATTATTATTATTATTATTATTATTATTATTATTATTATTATTATTATTATTATTATTATTATTATAATTTTTTTTATTAGAAATGTTTTCCTCTGTGAAAAAAACAATGCCAGTGAATTTTTTTTCTTCTTCAAAAATGTCCAAGTGACAGCTCTGAGCTCTCTGATCTGGCCTGATCGCGTCTATGCCTTCTATAACGCTGTTTGGTTTCCGGGTTCCTCTGATTGGCCGCTGAAGCACGCCCCCCGAGTGACATGCGAACAGCCAGCCTTCACCGAGCTCTAGTTCTAACCAACTCGATGGAGATCAACCCCGAGGTTGGAAAATCACTTAGATTTCGTAAATATTTACCCGTTTCTCATACGGTTAACGATTCAGAAACAATCATTGCTCATCTCCGTGTGTTTATGTCGTTGCAGATGCTCAACAAGGTAGGTTTGATATGCAGTCATTTTGATTAGTTAACGTTATCATTAGCAGGTAAGTTATGAAGTCATTGTTTATCATAAAACCAACAGCATGACTGGCTCGTCTATTCTGTGCTAGATCAAGACACTATTTCAATAATGGATGACGGTGAAAGCATACACACCACCGAGAATAGTTAGTACTCTGTAGATATAACGTCAGCTAGCGAGGTTGCACACCTATATCTTCTACTTTCATGAATTGTTTTCTACTCCTACTCTGCTTTAAAAAGATAATTCCGCACCGTCATCCATTATTGAAATAGTGTCTTGATCTATAGCACAGAATAGACGAGCCAGTCATGCTGTTGGTTTTATGATAAACAATGACTTCATAACTTACCTGCTAATGATAATGTTAACTAAATAATAAAGACACTTTGGCCGCCATGACTGCGTATCAAACCCACCTTGTTGAGCATCTGCAATGACATAAACACACGGAGATGAGCAATGATTGTTTCTGAATCGTTAACCGTATGAGAAACCGGGTAAATATTTACGAAATCTAAGTGATTTTCCAACCTCGGGGTTGATCTCCATCGAGTTGGTTAGAACTAGAGCTCGGTGAAGGCTGGCTGTTCGCGCGTCACTTGGGGGGCGTGCTTCAGCGGCCAATCAGAGGAACCCGGAAACCGAACAGCGTTGTAGAAGGCATAGACGCGGCCTGATCCCATAACTGCAGTAATGGCCAGATGTCAATCACTCAGTGCTAAAATAGGTGCACAGGTTGGGCTTAAGAATATAATTATCCAATCAAAATAGGGTATTTGAGTTTAAAAAAGGCGGGTAGTGAGACTAAACCTCACTCATACATTTTAATGGCCTTGAATGATTGACAGTTCTGACACTTTTTTTTTTACACCAATCAGAGAACACCATTTCCTATTTCCTATTTCCTGCTTTGAGAGGGCTTGGAGAGCCCTGTACAGTCAGTAACATCAGGGTGCGATCCACGGGGGGAGCTCGGTCCGCTATAGCTCCCCTAGATCAGACATCAGCTCCCCTGGGGGTCTCTAAAGCTCCCCTGGGGGTCTCTAAATTACTGAAAATAAATGCTACTTTTGCCATGCATTTCAGATTTTTCTGTAATTTTCTGTATCATCACCGTGTATAATAATAAACGTATGCTATTTTGGATGTATGATTAATGATTTGCGCACTAATTCACACGTAATATGGCAACATGCATGCTATTCTTGCAATTACCATTCGGAGCGCGGCGGCGCTGCAGCCTGCACGCACGGCTCAAATCAAACTTGACCCACTTTGTAACCTGTGCTGTGACTTGTTGACACAGTGATCGTTTTGACAGCCAGTAAATAAGGTCACTCAGGAATGCATAATGTCTAAACGAAAACAAGTAAGCCTAACCAATTTTGGTTTCACGAAGACAGTGAAGCTGACAGAGCAGCAGGAGGCGGGCCGCGGGATCATACAGGCGACGCCGTTACAATTACACCTGCTTGGTGCTGCTCCGGTGGGGACTATTATTAGTATTACAACGCCCGGTGACCGTGCCGTGGAAGCCCAGACCGTCCAGACGGCCGGACCTCAACAAGTGAGTTGTCTAGTATTATGTGTTCTGTAGTTACTGAAACTGATTGAATATATGACAGGATTCAAGAGGTTTATTTGTCACATACATACATACACAAGGCCTACAGGCTACAGGCTGCGATCACAGTATCCTCCAAACTGTGACACAAAATTGGTTTATTTTACCAAAACAGAACCAGTTTCTCTATGATTAGTAGGAAAAGGATTGCTGAAGCAGTTTTCCTATCAGTGTTGGATTATGGTGATGTAATTTATCACCACTCTCTGGTGCTCCTTCCACTCTTAAACCTCTAGACATGGTCTATCATTCTGCTCTCAGATTATTGGTGATAGATAAGGTACTCACCACTGCATCATGTATGATGAAGTGGGTTCGCCTTCTCTGGCAGAGAGACAAAATAAACTTGGAAAGTCAGAGTTTTGTTTTAATGCCTCAGCTTCTTGGAAAAATCAATATAATGGACAATTTAAAAACATGATCACAAATCTCCCTTCTTCAGTATGTAACTTTACATTTTTTTTAATTAGAGGTTTCCTATTTATTCTATGTCTAACTCTCTAAACTGATTCCATTTTCCTTTATTTTTAGTTGTGATTTGACCGGGTTTAACATGCCTGTAATCTCTACAGCATTGGAAATGAGGCGAAAACCTCAATGTCACTTTCGAGAACAAATAGCTTTGAAATTAAATGTATTCATCCACTGACTGTCCCTTCAATCTTGTAAATAGGTTGTAAATAACTGAATATATATTTCAGGAAATGTGTGAAACATTAACTGTGTATCCTTCTTCCCCCCCCCCCCCCCCCCCCACGTCTTTACAAGCCAGTGTGAGTCATCTCACCTGTTGTCCAATTCGAGCATTTTCACAAGTACCCACACTACCGTAAACATGTGCAATATGGACACACGCTCCTCTCAGATGGATTATCACTAAAGCGTCTTTGAAGGAGAGAAAGAACAACCAGATTTGGGGTATCTTAACGTACTGTATTGTGGAATTCGCACTTGAAAGCAAAACACATTTCTTATAGTGAATTCTCATTCACCTCCATCCCCCGCGCCCCCACCCCTCGCGGTGGTGAAGTCATAAGAGGCCTTGAACCTCTGAATTCCAGCTCATCCTGATAAGAAAGAGCTCATTTGAGGAGACGTGTAGTTAAACCCCCGCCATGTCTGAGCCGAATCCCGCTGAGCTCTTTTGGACGCAACCATCTGGCTGAGAGGTGGTCATGAGCCCCGGTTCTTCAACGATAAAGACAGCTGTTGCTACTACTACCGAGTACTGCAACATGGAGGAAATAGGGGGAAGGTGGTGTCGTCAAGAATTGGGGGGGTAGGGAGGGCGGTGAGATAGATTTAGTCCGAGCTCGCTTCTTCAACCAATTGGGATCATGCCAGGCAATCCTGGGAGTAAATGGTACTATTTCACCCGCAGGCAATCAAAACACTATCTGTGAAAAATAATACGGGCCCACACGAGATGATTGCCCACATTTGCCGGTGGGAAAATTACTCACCCAACTTTGGTAGTACTGACAGACTCTTGATTCTACCCTATTCATTTTCTTGTAGGCTACAGCAAACACAGAGGAGGAAAAATAAAAGATGTTTCACTTGAGAAAATTGAAATTGCTGGAGAAGCTCAACATCGATTCAAGCATGTCTTTCATAATGATAGTATTTTATAGAATTTTAGAAAAGCACAGTACATGACAGCAAATAACTTTTTACATCATCTTGGAGTTACAAGAACAGACATTAAACTCAAGACATGGCATCATACAGATAAGGATGTAAGCCTGTATAGAGAGACAGGGGAGCCAATTGAACCATACAAAGTGGGGCGACAGTGGCTCAGGAGGTAGAGCAGTCGTGTGATAGTCAGAAGGTTCCCGGTTCCATTCCCGCTCCTCCCAAGCAGCGTGTTGAAGTGTCCTTGAGCAAGACACTTGCACACATTGCTTTGGAAACAGTTTGTTCTCTTATGTGCCTGGCCAATAATTTCCATGATCTCCTTCATTAAATATTTTTGTCTGGAGTCTATACTGTACATATTCAGCTTTTTAGTTATACATCTCATGTAACTGAAATTTCAGTTTACAAATTTCTTGGTATAGCGAATCATTAAAACAACTAAATTTCCTGGTCCTTTATTTAATTTTTTAAAGCCGTCTCTTGGCTGAACTCGTATATGCTTTTGAGGCCTCCCACACACTTGTAATAACCTAATGCTGTTCTGAAGGCCCTGTGTTGCAATAGTGATTTGTTGTTTCTCTATCTGCCCCTCTTCTCCATGTGTGATACATAGCTCTCCCGCTGCATGTCAGTAAAAAAATTAAGTGGACTTTATGTTACAAGGGGAGAAGAATGTATACTCCCTCTCAACCTCCATATATCTGTAAGTCCCATATCTTATTTAAGCATACTATGGATTGCTGCCCTGTCCCTAGTCCTTAGTGGACCCTTAACTTTACTTTCATCAAAGAGGGGATCAAGAACCTGGTTAAGGTCACCCGCTAAGATTATTTCATGTTAGACCCTTCATGTCTCCTAAAATGTGATTTACCTGATGGAAGAAAAGAGGATCCTCCTTGTTGGGTGCATATATGTTTTATAATACCACCTGCACCCTCTATGCTTGAATGCTTGAGTGATTGAATGCATATAATCCTTCCCTCATTCTCCTTATCCTGTTTTTTTTTTTTTATATATATTTTGGCGTTTTATCGCTTTATTTATTCTACTGGGCAGTCCAGTAGAGAGAGACAGAGGAGGAATGGGAGACAGAGTGGGGGGAAGACATTCGGCAAATAACGACGGGTTCGGGAGTCGAACCCGGGTCGGTCGTGTCGCGGCTGAGCACGCTATGTGGTTCGCCACTGGGGCGCCCCTCCTTATCCTGTTTAAGAAGAACAAAACTTAACTTTCTATTTATTCAAATGGTCTGGTCACCTCATTTTGTTACCCGAGAGAGAACTGTGGAAAATATGACCTATCCAGCCTTTTCTGAAGGCCACTGCTTCCGCCCCCATCAGGTGGTTCTCCTGCTTAATAGCTACAGTACATCAGCTTGTGCATAAAAGCCACATCTGCTCAAATACGAAAGTGTCTTCCTTCTTTTAACCTGGTTTCCACACAGCCATTAATGTTCCAAGATATATACTTAACTAATTCCCTAGCCATATTGCTGTGTTGAAATATACGCCTTCATGTTATTCTCCATACACATGTCTGCTGTATAAACGATATGCTTTGAAGTGCCTTTCTTGTAATAACTCGCTTTTATGTAATTTGTCACAACAAAGACAACTCAAACAAAACAAGCTTGAAAAAAAAACTAAACGGAAAACCTTTTGGCTGTTCTTCTGCAGCCATCACTAACAGAATAAAAGAAAAAAAACAACAACTGAAAAATGATATAAAAATAAATTAACAAAATGACTCATTCAGTCCGTGGGGAAACATGTCCCTGTTTCGTGGCATTCTGGCTTGTCTGACAGCCTAAGCTCAACCTCCAACCCACAACTCAACAACAAAGTTGACACCACATTTTCAGTCTTTATGCTTGCTCACCTCACTCTTATTACATGTAGGTCTCTTCAACAGCATGTCCGTCCTCGTTGACACATCTTTCTGCCGCTGCAGCAAAGCTCTGGTTCTTCCCTCGCCACTTGAAACGTGGTGTCACCAGATACACCAACGTATATATCTCACATTGGGCTCCTGCAGCTTTCGTTTTACAGACGTGAACGCTTTCCTCTTTTGAACGAGTTCCTTAGACTATCATGGGGAAAGTGAAAGACAGCATCCTTCCCATTTAATTTCTTGTTTTTCTTTAGCTGCTTTTTTTGGGAGGGGGGGGAGCTTGCAGCTGGTGCCCCCTAGATGATGGCGCCCTAGGCAACAGCCTATATGGCCTATGATTAGGGCCGGTCCTGACTAGCCATCTTGCCCAAGATTTTCTGAAATACTTTGACTTACTCATTTGTTTGTTTATTTACTTCCTCACAGATATTAACTGGATCTGCGCCAAAAACTAGTCAATTTGTTATTGCCCGCCATGCGTTCAGCGCCAGAAACGAGTTAACTAGTTTTTGGGATCGTTATTTCGTTTATTCGCTATATCTATTCATAATTCATAGCTGCAGCCTCTGGTATACCCTTCAGACCCTGTCTGAGCTGGCAGACGGTCAACACCGCCCTCTACTGCCATGCAGAGCTATTGCATCCCATTTGAAATGGGCTAGTGTGTTTTAGGAGCCAATCTGAGCCGGGCGGGCAAGGTTTAAATACTCCAGCGAGCCAGGGGCTCACAACGACCAATGTGAATATTAACCCTGCCCGCCCGTCCGTGTGTAACGCTTCGTAATGTCGGGGACATGATTGCTGTGGATAACTGGAATGGCGATCAGATAATTGGATTCCTTTTCTTGCATTACATCAGAGACAAGGTAAGAACACTATGAAACCTTGCATTGATCTGATATTTATTTCTACCGCGATCAAAGCTATTTGTGTGTACAGTAGGTCTATGTGCTTATTACCGTTGACTGCGGTGGGGGGGGACGGACGAGCGCCCCACTACGATGGCCATTTCATGTATGCACGACGAGATATAATAATGATAATCTAGTGTTGATTTCAGGATGATTAGATAATCAGCCGAAAAATTACAACGTGATGACTGGATTACAGTAAAATGCCTTTTTCTCGTCTTTTTCCTGGAATTACTCAAAAGCACCCAAACCATACTCTATTCAAAACGGTATAAAACGGAAATGTACGGATTAAAAATCAATCTGTTTTGGGCATGTTGACTGGAAGCAACTCACTGACAGTCGACAGCGTTATTAGACCCATAGATATAATATAAGATATATTTTAAGCACTCGCAAATGTCGCAGTCTAAAACTATATCCATTGAATAAAGACCTGGCGATGAAGGGGGATCAGCGCCCCCTGCTGCTGGCGGTCAATGTGTTAAGCAATGCTGGTCTTTACCTAATTAGGAGGGATGCAAATATATAGAAACATTTGAACTTACAAAGTATATATTAATTAAGGCCGGGCCGTTAACGCCATTACCGGGCTAAGTTAACGGTGGACTCTTATCGCGCGATAAAATAATTACCACGTTAATCTATTTTCAAAGTTGGGTCTGGGAGCCAATTACATTAGCTGATGTACCGTAAATCCTCTAATAGTGGAGGGTATTCAAATAGAGGACGGGCCTCTTATAAATTTTTTTATTTCTTTTTCGTGCCGTGATATAGAATGAGATAAACTCTTGCCAATGCAAAAAGTGCTGCCTTTCTCTACTGTTCCCGCTACACTGACTACATTAACGTTAGCGTTAGCATTGTCGTTAGCATTAGCGTTAGCTAACGTTGTCATCATAGCTAGATCTGTGGTGTCGGCTGGATGACGTTGGCTTCGTTTGCAAACGCTAGTTAACGTTCACTATCTATATGGCGTTGGCAGGCGGGGCTGGCGTTGTCCAGTTGCCATTACAGATCATGATGCTATGATAGCGTTAGCTAAAGCTATTGCCTGCATGTCAACTCAAATGTGCTACAACAGTTCTTTATGCAGATGATTCAACATTGTATTACACTGCACCATCATGCAATGTACTTAATGAAGTTTTGAGTAGAGAACTTAAAGTTGTGCATGACTGGGTAGTATGTAATAGACTTATTTATTTATTATGTAATAGACTCATTAATATCTCCAAGACTAAATGTGCTGGGAACAAGGCACAGATTATCTACAAATCCAAAGCTTCATTTAAACTTGTGTAATTCGGCAGTTCAACAAGTTGAAAGTACTAAACTCCTTGGAGTGATGCTGGATTGCACTCTGTCTTGGTCTCAGCATATTAATTATATTGTTTAAAAAATGGGAAGAGCAATTGGTATTTCCAGGAAATGTGCTTCTTTTGTTGCCCGTCCCCTTTTATGTCAGATTGATGTCAGTGCAAAGTTTAGTTTTATGTCATCTTGACTATTGCTCTGTGATTTGGTCATCTGCTGCCAGTGGTGACCTCAGGAAGCTCCAGGTGGTCCAGAACAGGGCAGCACGGTTGGTACTGGGCTGCTCACTAAGGTCAAATGTGAGCCGTATGCATGCCCACCTCTCTTGGCTTAACGTTGAAAATAGATTGTCTTTTAATATACTTGTGCTGTTCAAGTTGGTCATGAGCAGTAAAACTCCTGTTTTTATACATAATCAGATTGTTTTTACTGTGCACAAGCATTACATAGAGGTTCCAGCAGGGCCGGACTGGGGAAATAATTCATACCGGGAGATATAGCGCGAAATATAGCCCCAGTCAGGCCACTTTTTAAGCGGGGGGTCTGGGGGTCCCCCACCAGGATTTTTTTTGTTACAAAGACTTAATTTCCTGCATTCTGGTGAATTTTAGTGCATGTGAATCACAAACTAATGAGCCAACAATTGCTTAGTACAATGTACTGTTATGAACCTCAAATAAAACTGTTGTGGCACTAGCAATGCTACTCTCTCCACCTTCAAAAAGAAAAAAGCAAGAGCACAACATATTTGTCTATTTACTATTATAATACAGTTAACCACTCTCTCCACCTATTCAAACAGAGCAAGAGCACAATACCATATTCATCATAATTTATTTATTTATTCGTACATGGAATTACCACAGACCAACAGTACATATTAATATAATCCACCAAATAATAATATATACTCTTAATAATAATAACTCTTTTCAGAAAAGAGTAAAGGAATGTGAATCACTACCCACTTTCAAAAACACTCTCAAAAAACACCTACGGGAGACTGCAATTCGAAACTGGCCCCTACAAATGTCCTAACCTAGTTGTACAGTAAATTACCAAGTATGGCTTTGTCAGTATTCCAATGTACAGTGTACAATGTGTGTCCCCCCCCTACCCAACCCCCCCCCACCTCCAATGTACAGCCCCCACCCAGCCACCCAACCCCACCCCACCCACCCAACCTCCTCTAATGTACAGTTTCTACGTCAAATGTATATACACTCTTTTTCTGGACACTTTTGTATCACAAACAGTACTGTATTTGCAAATCTGATATGTCATAAATGTATAGATGTATCAGTACTGTCTATCTGTATGTCATGTATGTCTTATATGTTATGATGCATTGAAAATGGGGGACCCTGATGTAAACAAGACGAAAGTCTTTCTCTGGTCTGCATCCCCTTAACAATTGTAGTCTATAGTATCCATGTGTATTTGTGTAAAGTATTTTAAAATCTTTTACCCAACATTATAATATAATATATAATGCTGTATTGTATGTATCTGTGTGTATGAGAGAGGGATATGCACATGTGTTTGTGCATAATGTGGGGACGGGGGGGACGGGAGGGATTGTTTTTGTGTAGTTATCCTATATAGGTTTAAGAGGGGAGGTCGCTTATAAGCCCTTGGGTTTTTTTTACCTTTCCTGCACATTTGAACTGTTCTTCTTTTTACTTATTTTATTCCAGAATGTATATTTGTAAGTGCGAATAACAATAAACAAATAAACAATTGTATGTATTGAGCTGTACTGTACTGTACTGTACCCATTCTGCAATCTGTTAATACACTTTTCAATCAATCAATCAATCAATCAATCAATCAATCAATCAATCAATCAATCAATCAAGCTAACATCCACGTGTTTATTTTTCTCACTGACTAACCTGCTGGTCCCTTGACTTTGGGCTTGGTGCAAGAAAACATTTGATAAATGTTCCCGGATTTAGCAGCATCTCCTGATGCAAGGGCCTTTCGTTTGTTTGCTTTCTCCCTCTCTGATCCACGGTCCACCCTTTCTCTTTCTTCCACTGTCCATCTTGACATCAATGTTACTTTCGCTCTATCTCTCTCTCGAGTCCCCACTTCACTACCTGGCTCAGTGTAACCTCGTTCCCAGCTTTATCTCGTGAGAGTGCCATCTCTGCCATTCCATTCGCCGTCTCCGCTGTCAATCAGTTGTATGGCCTGGTCCCGCCTCCACCAATCACATTCACCAATCACAGCACGGCTCCATTTGTGTGTGTGTGAGAATGCTCCGCGAGAGGGGGAGAGTCAGACACTACTCCAACTCTGTCGCAGACAGTGAAATCCTGGTTGTTCCCCCCACCCCACCCACGTATTATCTAACTATCGCACCGCCGCAACTAGAAACAATGGCGTCTAAGTTCAGTGGCCTGACTGTGGGCAAAAAATATTATAATAATAATAATAAAAAAAAATAAAAAAAATGTAATTATATAATTTTTTTTTTTTTAATCTGTCCAGGTCAGGCCACCGGGAGAACTCCCGGTGCTCCCGATGGCCAGTCCGGCCCTGGGTTCCAGTAGTGGGCAGCTTGAATTACCAGGTCCTAGAACCAGCGCTTTGGGGGGATCTTTTATTTTTAGAGCATTAACTCTTTGGAATGGCCTGCCTCGGAACCTCTGCTGCATTTACAGTAGATTTACTTTTAAAAATAATCTTAAATTGTTTTTAAATTGTTTTTAACACTGTAAAGTAATTTTTTGTTTTTGTTTTACACTAATGTCATTTTAGCTATCTTAATTGTTACAGTAGTTTCATTATGCATTGTGTGTACTGACTTTTAATAATTTTGTTTTTGCAATGGTGATTGTTTTTGTATGTTTTTTTGTGTGTGGACCCCAGGAAGACTAGCTGGTTGCTATCACACCAGCTAATGGGGATCCCTAATAAAATAAAATAAAATAAAACTCGATTCGACTCAGGTAGTCGAGAAGGTACCACACGCTAAATGGTCCGTGCGGGCCCTGCAACCTAGTATAGACAGTTCCAATTTCAGTGTGTGAATTACGTTAATCCACCACAGTTTCACAATTACTCAACTGCACTCAATATTTAAATACTAATGTTAGTCTAAATCAGGGGTGGGCAATTATTTTTCCCGGGGGGCCGAATGAGCAACTGAAAATATGTTGGGGGGCCGGGCCAAAATTCCAAACTCAATTATGCATAATATAAATTTTATTTCTATATAAAAAGTAGTAAATGGCATTGTTTTGACCCCTGGTAAGAGTGTATGTTATTATTTGGCAATTAAAAGGTGAGGTTAGCTTTCAAAAATATAATTTATTCAAATAGAATTTATTTCCAAAATGATAAACAAAATGTGAAACATTAATAACAAAGGGCATTTTGAGTTTCATATACTATTGAAACAAGGATTTTCTTAGCTTTCTAAAGACATCACATCATCTTATAGCAAAAATAAACAAGACATGTCACTGAACTGTGTAAAGAAAAGTGTCCCAGTTTTGTAGCCTTTTTTACTTTACATGCCTATATTAAACATTTAATGTTTTCAGAACTGTGCAAAAAAAAGAAAAAAAAATATCAAGTGTCCCATTTCACTTGTTATATTTCCACATTTTAGTGTTCTTCAGTTCTTTTTTTTCATTCAGTGTGAGAAATCCAGTCTCTGTTGAGCTTTAACAAGTCCATCAAAGTCAGGTTGCATGTCTGAGGTGGAGATGCGAAGCACAGCTGCCAGATGTTCATCAGTGAGAGAGGATCTGTACCTGGACTTGGTAAACGTCATGACTGAGAATGTCTGTTCACATATGTAGGTGGATCCAAAGAGAACCAACATCGTCTGAGCATGTCTCCTAAGCGTATACTGTGCGTGTGAACGTTGACATGAAAAAAAAAAGTAAAAAAAAAAAAAAAAAAAAAATTAAATAAAAATATTTTTTTTTATTTTTTTTTTATTTTTTTTTATTATCATGTAATCTTTCGCGGGCCGGTCAGAATCATCCCGCGGGCCGGATCCGGCCCGCGGGCCGTACAATGCCCAGGTCTGGTCTAAATAAATGTAGACAGACAATGTACGTATTAAAAAATAGAATGGATTATGTCCATGAGTGTAATTTTTAGAAAATAAGGCCTGCCTCTTATATAAGCCTCTCTCTAATAAAGGCCTGGTGCTCTTTGCAGCTAAGGTAAATACAAGACCCGTCCAATATTAGAGGATTTAAAACAATTTATTAAACACAAGTACATCTTATTGAACATTATTTTGATATTTCATTACCAATTATCATAGCAAAACAGCTTTTTCAAACAGTCTGTAATGCATTTTGGAAACGGGAGATGGGCTCATGGTGTAATGGGCCACCTGGCATGAGAAACGTAAGGAGGAAAGAAAAAGTAAAGACTTACTTCTGGTCATTATTTGGGTAGAACACACATATTTTGAATGCCTTTCGGCAGACTTCAAATGAGCCATTTTAATCTAGATTAATCTAGATTAACTCCAGGATTGTAGATAGATTAATCTAGATTAAAAAAAATTATTCTATGCCCACCTCTAATATTAATACAATTAACCTGTGGGTGAACAAAGGACGCTTATTACGCTGCTTACTGTATGTCTGTTTCTGCGGTTGTCATCACTCAATAGCCTCGGCAAGGTCTCCTCTAGGCGGACAATGCATGTTTTAGCCTCCCATAGCCTCTCTGGGGCATCGTCCGCAACATGTGTGGGGCTCTTCCTAGTTACATTTGTTACAACTGACTTTAGTTTTATGTGATAAATACAAATCTGACATCTTTTGTGGTTTTAGTTAGCCCAATTTCATTCAGATATCAAAGTGACTTTGTTGTAAATGGCTCTACAAATTTTTTTCCAATCAGAATTTGGAGCAAATAATCATCCATTTCATGGTAAGGTAGCATGTAAGAGTTGATATCAACGGATTCTTTAAGGGCTACACAGTTTCAGGTGAAATGGCTGTCTTCACTCACGCTTAAGAATTGATTCCACAACAGTCTCTGAAAGACAGTAACGTTGGTTGCAATGCCTGTGTAGCCATCTTGGTAGTCGTAGCCGAATTTATTTATCTACTTTTTCTCCCATTTTTCAATTTTTCTCACATCCCAATTTCTTCGTATTGTCCAATTCTACCCTCCCCTGTCTCGAACGCTGTTAGGCCATGCCTCCCACAGGTCGGCTGCAATGTGGACGAAGCCTTGCATCAGGTGTCCCCTCCGGTACACGAGGAGGCAGCTGTCGCATCTTTTCACCTGAACAGCGCGATCTCTCAGCGGCGAGGGTCTGCGTGGGAGGGACACGCCGCCCCCGTTGTTTCCTGATTCTACTGCGCAGGCGCACCAACCGACCTGTAGGAGTCGCTGTCCACAACGTCCGATCCCCACCCACCAGCTTCCCACCCCCTAATACTGCCAATTGTATTAGTATGAACGACCAGCCAAGCTGGTAGCAATGCCGAGAGCTGCGCTCGAACCCAGCATCTCCTGCATTAGTGGCGAGCGCCTTGCCCACTGCGCCACTTAGCCGCAGAATTTTTTAAATACTTGAAATATTTCTTCCTCACAGATATTAAGCAATGCTGGTCTAGTTATATGGTTGTTCTAGTCCAGTGGATTGATATAGTTCTGTGTTTTTTTTAAATCAAAATCTACAAAAAATCATCTCCCCTTTATTAATTTACTTAGATTTGCTTGTACACTTGATCTCAAGAAGGTGCTGAATGAGCTCAGTGAACGAAATTTCTCAGAGCTCAATGTTAGCATGGTGTTATTCACCGTCAAAGATTAAAAGAAAAATTCTAATTTATATTCTCCTTTGTTTCATTACAATTTACTCAAGCATAGTAAGAGACACATATTTCTGACACTGGTAATACATTCCCCGAGGTCCATAGATGTTCCTAGATACCAAGAACATGTAAATCGACCTTGTAGAAGTGGAGCAATCTTCCATTTACTTGGGCATGTATTTTTAGGCAGATTTTCTGAAAATATGGCTGCAGTTTAAGAGGTTAACTTGAAACGAGGCCGCCTATTATGCTACCATCTTGCTCAGCGCACCCACATCGATTGCCACCCACTGCTTGCATAACTATGGTATAATATAATGCAACATTCTGGTTTCTAAGGTTTGGTGATTTGTGCTTCAGCATGAAGTTCTGATGTTAATTGAGATGTTTTTACAAAACATCAGTGGACCAGCTGGGACTTGAACGATAGAAACAATCTCTTCCCACAAGAGTGGAACTTTCAACATAATAATTACACAGTGTGTTTTGACAGAAACAAGAGGATGATCAGGCCGAGAGGACGTTCCCTGTTCCGCCGACTGCAGTGAAAGTGAGAGCTCCAGTACAGAGAGCCGCGCTGCTCCACGCTAGCAGGAGCAGATGTTGCTGTTGTGAATAGAACAGGATCCACAGGCGACCCTGCCAGACTGATTACACATCCTCAGTCTCCCCCAGATGAATTCACTGTAATTGAGTATGAGGCGACAGCACTCCTCTCCTTGTCTCTGTCACTCCTCATTGCCCCGACCCGCAGCTCCATTCAGCTCAAGCCTGGGCGCCATCCGCTGAAAGCATTGGAGGAGGGCAGGCCTATCTTTGCACAGCCCTGTCTTCCCCTGTGTGTCATGGTATACAGCAGTGGTTCTCAAATTGTGGGGTAAGGGGGCGCAGGCGCACTACAGGGGCCCGCAGGGACTTGAGATGGAGGGAGGAAAAAATACATAGTTTTCTTCGATGGTTGTTCCTCCTAGTCCAGTGGACTGATATAGTTCTATGGTTGTTCCTCCTAGTCCAGTGGACTGATATAGTTCTATGGTTGTTCCTACTAGTCCAGTGGACTGATATAGTTCTATGGTTGTTCCTCCTAGTCCAGTGGACTGATATAGTTCTATGGTTGTTCCTCCTAGTCCAGTGGACTGATATAGTTCTATGGTTGTTCCTCCTAGTCCAGTGGACTGATATAGTTCTATGGTTGTTCCTCCTAGTCCAGTGGACTGATATAGTTCTATGGTTGTTCCTCCTAGTCCAGTGGACTGATATAGTTCTATGGTTGTTCCTCCTAGTCCAGTGGACTGATATAGTTCTATGGTTGTTCCTCCTAGTCCAGTGGACTGATATAGTTCTATGGTTGTTCCTCCTAGTCCAGTGGACTGATATAGTTATATGGTTGTTCCTACTAGTGGGAGGGAAAACAATTCAGAAAACGAAATGGAAAAGTTTTTGACACCAGGAGCTGAAAGAAAAACTGACGCACCAACGATGTGTTCCCGGTAACTTTAACATCGCTCAAGTTACAAAGCCAAAATAAAGACAGTATGATGAGACACACCTTCATGTCTCCTGAGGTTGGTGCGAATAAGGAAAGAGGATAAAGTGAAATACTGTAGATAAGTAATGTAAATGTTAAATAAATGGTAAATGGCTGCATTTATATATAGCGCTTTTATCCAAAGCGCTTTACAATTTGTTTCTCAAATTTTTACCCATTCACTCACACATTCATACACTGATGGCGGAGGCAACCATGCAAGGTGCCAACCTGCTCATGGTTGGCAGTGACAGTGGCTCGGGAGCAATTAGGGGTTATGTGTCTTGTCTTGCTCATGGACACTTCGACGCGCTGCCAGGGAGGAGCGGGAATCGAACCGGGAACCTCTGGATTACCAGACTGTCGCATAAAGGACAAATACAATTACAAATACAATTATGATGATGATTATTATTATTAGTATTATTATTATTTTTTTATTGATCTTTTTCCCCCTCCATTTTTCCTCCGATTTTCTCCCATCCCAATGTTAGTCGTTATGCCAATTCCCAATCCCCTTCCTGGTCGCTGCGCACTTACTCCCCACAGTCAGATCATCTGGGAGAGTGGAGGCTATCACGTGCTTCCTCCGACACACGTCCAGCCAATCAACCGCTTCTTTTCACCTGGCAGCGCGGATATTCTCCGAGAGGGCGTAGCGTGTGGAAGGATCACACTATCCCACTCAGGTCCCATCCGCGCTTAGCAGGCGCCCCGACCGAACTGTAGGAGTCGCTGTTTACAACGACCCGGACCCACCCCGCCAGCTTCTCCCACCCTCTAACCGCCCTTATTATTAGTATTATTATGAGTAGTAGTAGTATTGTTGTTGTTGTTGTTGTTGTTGTTGTTGTTGTTGTTGTTGTTGTTGTTGTTGTTGTTGTTGTTGTTGTTGTTGTTGTTATTATTAACACTTTGATCGCCATGGGTTAAATTCATAATTTACCATCCCTCGCCAGCTCTATTTGTCTATGGAGAAGTTCCCCTTCTTTGCAGGGCTATAACTTTTTAAATTCTATTGCTACATTGCCATTATTATGGCCCATTCAATGTCCTATATGTATTGTTCAGGGTGTAGCAACGTTAAACTTTTTCATTCACATATTCATACTAAAATATGGTCTAAAGTATAAGTATGTTTTTATCGTTTTCTGCAGCTTTCTTCAGAACGTGATTTATAGCCCTAAATGCATTATATTGATGATGAAATACAGTTTGGTAGCGATCGGCGCGAGATGAAAAATTTCAACTGGACGTACTTCTAGAATGATCTACGTATGATCTGATGATGACCGGATGGGCGGGGGATCGTTTATAATTCCGTGGGCAACGTTAGATGATTCATCCAGAGTGGGTCATATGTTCATCATAGCAGTTTATATTGAACACGTTAGAATATAACGCTGAATCTTACCGTATGTTCCTCGCGCCGTTGGACGATCAGCGTGGAGTAGACCGTTTTCGATTATGGGATGTAGAAATGCCCGATCCATTTCCAGGTTGTATAATAGTATATACGTCCAAATAACGTTGTTTATTGAGTTAGGGCGAGCGATCTATTATCCAGTGTTTCAAGATGGAGTCGCGGGAGCTATAGAGAGTGGCCGGACCACATTTGCATGAGTACTACTGGTTCAAAGGTTAATATCCGGTTGGCGATCGGCCACCAGATGGCGCTCTTGAACCGCTAGAGAGTTGAGAGGAGATCACACTTGTGTCTCAGGGCCCCGGAAAGGAAATATGATTTCGATGACAGATTTTTTAAATATTGACATCAAAGACGAGTTAAGGCGTCCTCGGCGGAATGAGCATGGCGGGGAATGACGAGTTCCGGCGTTTTCGGCGGTTAAAGTGTTAATAATGATAATAATAATAGTACTACTACTACTACTACTACTACTACTACTACTACTACTACTACTACTACTACTACTACTACTACTACTACTAATAATACTCAATACAGTAAAGGAAACAGGGCATAAACAACATCCATAGAGATGGCATCAACGATGTCCAACAGGCATTTATTGAATCGAATTGATGGCAAAACCATGACCTTGACCGTGACCATGAAATTATTACCAAGTGGAGTTGTAAGAAGGGGGGAATTGGGGTGATGAAGTCACACAAGGTCGGCTTTACCGGCTCTGAATAATTTTCTTACCTTGGAAAAGAATGGCATTTAAAATGTGAGCTTCTTTTCCGCTGGCCTTTTTGTGGTGGATGTTGTGGCCACTGGATGTTGTAGTGACACCGGGTCACTGGCAGTGGTGTACTTCAGTTCTCTGGCTGACATTGAAATAATACACCATAAACACAGTGGTTGGTCTGAGGAAGCTGAGAAGGCAATGAGAATTAGTTTGCATGAGTTTTAATCTAGTTTGGCGATTTTGAAAGATAATAGTTTGTGTTCACTAATATAGGAATTCACTATAATCAGAAATGTTACCATGATCAAATACCAAGAACACAAGATCAGAAATGTTACTATGATGATGATGATCAAATACCAAGAAGACAAGATCAGAAATGTTACCATGATCAAATACCAAGAACACAAGATCAGAAATGCTACCATGGTTACATACCAAGCAGAGTCAATGTCGAATTGTCTATTCACTCTATTGGCTGAGCGTGGCATTCATGTGACATCACGTCCCGAATCACGTCCACCAGGAAATACCATAGCTAGTTGTTGTCGTCGTCGGAAATTGATAATAATCACTAGATACATTCAGACAGTGTTGGATCTAACTAAATGGATTTACGTATATGGACACGTTTATGGAAAGTTCAAGCCCGGAACACAAAGCATCTCGAAGGGTTAAGCGCGACACACAACGGCCCAATTCGTACGCGATGTTCTACCGGCAAAAAAGTGAGCCCTGTGAGACAACCTCAATATATACTGTTCTGTAGTTAGTTACTGAAACTGATTGAATATGGCACCAGACATGTTACCATGGTTACATACCGAGAACACAAGATCAGACATGTTACCATGGTTACATACCGAGAACACAAGATCAGACATGTTACCATGGTTACATACCGAGAACACAAGATCAGACATGTTACCATGGTTAAATACCAAGAACACAAGATCAGACATGTTACCATGGTTACATACCGAGAACACAAGATCAGACATGTTACCATGGTTACATACCGAGAACACAAGATCAGACACACATGTTACCATGGTTACATACCGAGAACACAAGATCAGACACACATGTTACCATGGTTACATACCGAGAACACAAGATCAGACATGTTACCATGGTTACATACCGAGAACACAAGATCAGACACACATGTTACCATGGTTACATACCGAGAACACAAGATCAGACATGTTACCATGGTTAAATACCAAGAACACAAGATCAGACATGTTACCATGGTTAACTACCGAGAACACAAGATCAGACATGTTACCATGGTTAAATACCAAGAACACAAGATCAGACATGTTACCATGGTTAAATACCAAGAAGACAAGATCAGACATGTTACCATGCTTACATACCAAGAACACAAGATCAGACACACATGTTACCATGGTTACATACCGAGAACACAAGATCAGACATGTTACCATGGTTACATACCGAGAACACAAGATCAGACACACATGTTACCATGGTTACATACCGAGAACACAAGATCAGACACACATGTTACCATGGTTACATACCGAGAACACAAGATCAGACACACATGTTACCATGGTTACATACCGAGAACACAAGATCAGACATGTTACCATGGTTAACTACCAAAAACACAAGATCAGACATGTTACCATGGTTACATACCGAGAACACAAGATCAGACACACATGTTACCATGGTTACATACCGAGAACACAAGATCAGACATGTTACCATGGTTAACTACCGAGAACACAAGATCAGACATGTTACCATGGTTACATACCGAGAACACAAGATCAGACATGTTACCATGGTTACATACCGAGAACACAAGATCAGACATGTTACCATGGTTAACTACCGAGAACACAAGATCAGACATGTTACCATGGTTACATACCGAGAACACAAGATCAGACATGTTACCATGGTTACATACCGAGAACACAAGATCAGACATGTTACCATGGTTAACTACCGAGAACACAAGATCAGACATGTTACCATGGTTACATACCAAGAACACAAGATCAGACACACATGTTACCATGGTTACATACCAAGAACACAAGATCAGACATGTTACCATGGTTACATACCAAGAACACAAGATCAGACACACATGTTACCATGGTTACATACCAAGAACACAAGATCAGACATGTTACCATGGTTACATACCAAGAACACAAGATCAGACATGTTACCATGGTTAACTACCGAGAACACAAGATCAGACATGTTACCATGGTTAACTACCGAGAACACAAGATCAGACATGTTACCATGGTTACATACCAAGAACACAAGATCAGACATGTTACCATGGTTACATACCGAGAACACAAGATCAGACATGTTACCATGGTTAACTACCAAGAACACAAGATCAGACATGTTACCATGGTTACATACCGAGAACACAAGATCAGACATGTTACCATGGTTACATACCGAGAACACAAGATCAGACATGTTACCATGGTTACATACCAAGAACACAAGATCAGACATGTTACCATGGTTACATACCGAGAACACAAGATCAGACATGTTACCATGGTTACATACCGAGAACACAAGATCAGACATGTTACCATGGTTACATACCAAGAACACAAGATCAGACATGTTACCATGGTTACATACCAAGAACACAAGATCAGACATGTTACCATGGTTACATACCGAGAACACAAGATCAGACATGTTACCATGGTTACATACCGAGAACACAAGATCAGACATGTTACCATGGTTACATACCAAGAACACAAGATCAGACATGTTACCATGGTTACATACCGAGAACACAAGATCAGACATGTTACCATGGTTACATACCGAGAACACAAGATCAGACATGTTACCATGGTTAACTACCAAGAACACAAGATCAGACATGTTACAAATCCCACAACATCAATACTAAGCCATATGGCACCAAATGAGAATGATGTGGTCTCTGATCCCTAGGAGGAGGTTTTGACGAGTATCACTCTCACCTATTCATTTACAGGAGGAGTGTGACACCACAATACACACTGGTACCATTTTCGACTATTTAGTATTATATGAATCCAGATCACAAGTCAATGATCTTGATGGCTGCTGATGACGGTCAGCCACCATTTTATTGTCTGCCTTATAATGTCAATGTGAATCACTCTGACGCTTTTCAGGGCATTTAACGCTGTGGCCAGCTGCAAATACATCAGGGATTTTAGAGAAGGAGCCACGGTTTACCATTGATAAAGCTTTGAATTTTGACTTCCTATCCGTCAGTGAAGAGCAATATGCAGTCAATATGCAGAGCACCCCTGACCTGTGGAAGACGAAGGCTGCTGAGCGTGTCCTTGAGTGGCGCCTCAAGGCTTCAGGACTGACTGTCTGCTATCTCTCTCAGAAGCCACAGAGGAATGAATGCAACGGCTTTATCACCTTTTTCAAAAACAAGGTGAACACCATCCCAGGGTTCCCACAGACATTGTCACATTAAATTATTTCAAGTACTTTCAAGTACTTTCCCAAGCACTATTTCTCATTGTAAAAGGGCATTTAAAATGATACAATTCACTTTTAAATGCTGTTTAGTATAGAAAAAAAATCGGATCCAATATTTATGGCTTAAACAAATTTCTGACAATTAGTTACTGTTTAAATAAAATAATTTCCATTTCTTGATTCAGAACAATTTGATCATGGATGAACAAAACTTTCAATGCGAATGGTTGATTTGAATTCCAAGGACTTTTTAAGCACCTTGTTAAAAGAAATTCAAGGAATTCCAGGCCTTGACTTTTTTTGGTCAAAAATCAAGCACTTTAAGCACTTCAAGGACCTTGTGCTAACCCTGCCATCCGCTCTCTCCTCTTCAGCTCTGTCCCAACTGCTGACCCTCAGCCTGGGACTTGTTTCTCTGACATCTCACAGCGAGAGGTTGAGGACTTCATCAGGAAGATGAATCCTTCCACCTGTGTCCTGGATCCCTTTCCAACAGCCCTGCTCAAATCC